>NC_088355.1:14760000-14842500 GCF_036884655.1 Musa acuminata AAA Group | reverse complement strand
GGTGATCCCATTAGCTTAATCTTGGGGCAATTGGGCCCCTGAAAAGATTCAAAGTGGGTCGAATGGAGTGAACCATTCGGACCCTGATTGCACCAAGAGGTGCAACCGCCCCAGCCAGGAGGTGCAACCGCCTGGGCTGTGGGGTTGAGAGGTGCAACCGCCCCAGCCAGGAGGTGCAACCGCCTGGGCTGTGGGGTTGAGAGGTGCAACCGCCCCAGCCAGGAGGTGCAACCGCCTGGGCTGTGGGGCTGGGAGGTGCAACCGCCCCAGCCAGGAGGTGCAACCGCCAGGGCTGCACGGCTGGGAGGTGCAACCGCCCTAGCCAAGAGGTTGCACCGCCAGAGCTCAAGTTCCGAGCTCTGCCAGGCGATGCAACCACCAAGCTCAGTCTTCGAGCTTTGGCAGAGTGGTGCATCAGCCTGAGCTCAGTCTCGAGCTTTGCCAGGTGATGAATTCACCAAGCTCAGTCTTCGAGCTATGGCAGAATGGTGCATCAGCTTGAGCTCAGTTTGGAGCTCTGCCAAGTGATGCAACCACCAAGCTCAGATTTCGAGCTCTGCCAGGTGATGCAACCACCAAGCTCAGTCTTCGAGCTCTGCCAGGTGATGCAACCATCGAGCTCAATCTTCGAGCTCTGGCAGAGAAGAAGCAATCGGCAGAGCTCAGTCTTCGAGCTCTGCCAGGCGGTGCCACCTCTCCAGTTGAGAGGTGCAACCGCCTGATCCCAGAAATTCTGGGATTAGATCGATTTGATCGTTTTGAGCTCGAATTTTGAATTGGGTTGGGGCCTATAAATACCCCACCCATTCAGCACTGAAAAGATACAGACCTATACCGAAATTGTGATCTTTTCTGTGATTCTAAAGAGCTCAAAAGTGTTGTAAATCCTTGAGTCTCCTCCTTCTGTTCTTCAAGTTTTCAACTGTAAAGTGAGGAGAGAAAGGTCTGTAAAGGTTGTCTCCTAAGCCTGTCAAAAGGAGAGAAACTGTAAGAGGGAAGTTTGGCCTTCGCCCATTGAAGGAAGGCAGCTAGTTGACGTCGGCAACCTCATCGGTGGAGGAAGCCAAAAGTGGAGTAGGTCAAGGCTGACCGAACCACTCTAAATCTCTGGTTTGCGTTTAATTTCGAGCACTCTATCATTACTGCAAACCTCCCTCATCACTACTGCTCTCTGCGCTTTCACGAACAAGTTCTAAGTGCTGTTCTTCCAAATCTGCATTCAGACGTAAACTTGTATTTTCGTACATTACAGTTTACGTTTACGTTTGATTCTGCAGAACTGTTTTCCGCGCTTTTACGAACGAGCTTCCTTGCAGTTTACGCTTACATTTTAATCCTATTAATAACTGCAATCTGTCCTCTACGATTTTACGAACGAGTTTCAACATTTAGACGTAAAACTGCATTCGGACGTAAATCGGCTTTCTTCGCTCAATCATCAGATTTCAGTTTACGTTTACGTCTTGATTTCAACTGCATACTGCCTTCTGCGAATATACAAACGAGTTTCAAAGTTTAGACGTAAATCTGCGTCTAGACGTAAAACTGCGTTTAGACGTAAAACTGCGTTTAGACGTAAATCTGCGTTTAGACGTAAAACTGCGTTTAGACGTAAATCTGCGTTTAGACGTAAAACTACGTTTAGACGTAAAACTGCGTTTAGACGTAAATCTGCGTTTAGACGTAAATCTGCATTTAGACGCAAAACTGCGCTTAGACGCAAAACTGCGCTTAGACGCAAAACTGCGCTTAGACGCAATCTGCGTTTAGACGTAAAACTGCGTTTAGACGTAAATCTGCGTTTAGACGTAAATCTGCATTTAGACGCAAAACTACGCTTAGACGCAAAACTGCGCTTAGACGCAATCTGCGCTTAGACGCAAAACTGCGCTTAGACGCAATCTGCGCTTAGACGCAAACTGCACTTAGATACAAACTGAGAATTTGCTTTTGCATCATAATCGTTTTTGAACGAACGCAGCTTTTTGTTTTTAAATTATTATAAGATTTCCGCTGCACTAATTCACCCCCCCCTCTTAGTGCTCTTGATCCTAACAATTGGTATCAGAGCTCGGTTAACTCTCTAAAGGATTAAAACCCAAGAGAGATGGCATACGCCGGAAACCAAGAGGGGCATTCGATTACACGTCCACCCATGTTCAGTGGAACGGACTACACTTACTGGAAGACCCGAATGAGGATCTTTCTTATTTCTATGGATTTTGAACTATGGAATCTTGTTGAAAATGGATTTTCAAAATCTTCTCTTCCAATGATCGATTGGAACGATTTGGAAAAGAAGGCTTTCGCTCTTAATGCAAAGGCTATGAATGCCTTATTTTGCGCACTAGATAAAAACGAATTTAATCGTGTTTCAACTTGCGAAACTGCTTTTGATATTTGGCACACACTTGAAGTGACCCACGAGGGCACAAGTAGAGTGAAAGAGTCAAAAATCAATCTGTTGCTGCATTCTTTTGAACTTTTTCGAATGAAACCGAGTGAAACCATTGGCGACATGTTTACCCGTTTCACGGATGTCGTCAACGGTTTAAAAGGTCTCGGAAAGAGATTTTCGGATTTTGAGCTTGTTAATAAGATACTAAGATCCCTTCCTAAGAGTTGGGATCCTAAAGTCACCGTCATTCAAGAGGCAAAAGATCTGCAAAATTTCCCTCTTGAAGAACTAATCGGGTCATTAATGACCTACGAAATGACCTGCAAAGCTCATGAAGAGCAAGAAGACATCCTTCCAAAGAACAGGAAGGATATGGCACTTAAAACTTCTGAATGCCACTTGAGAGAAAACTCAAGTGATGAGGATTGTGACGATGACTTGGCACTGTTGACAAGAAAGTTTAAAAAATTCTTCAAAAGAAACAAGTTTAAAAACGATATGAAAAATAAACTTGAACCTAAGAAGGACCAAGTGATCTGCTATGAATGTAAAAAGCCGGGACATTACAAAAGTGATTGTCCCCAAGTCAAGAAAAGAACAACAAAGAAGAAGGCGCTCCAAGCAACATGGGATGATTCGAGCGCATCCGAGGAAGAAGAATCCAACACCGAGCAAGTTGCTCATTACGCCTTTATGGCCATCGAAGGGGAGGTAACAGATTTATTAGATACTGATTTATCTTTCGATGAATTATTAAATGCCTTCCATGATTTATTTGATGAATGCAAAGTTATAAATAGAAAATATAAGTTGCTAAAAAGGGTACATGATAATCTTACTTGTGAGTTTGATAAGTTAAAAGTCAAACATCATGATAGTTTAAACTCATGTATCAAATGTCATGATTTAGAAACTATACAAAAAGAAAACTTGCTGCTTAAGGACACCTTGAAGAAATTCGAGGTTGGTAGCAAGTCATTAAACATGATCCTTACAAACAAGGGTCATGCTCCCAAAAGAAGTGGGATTGGATTTGTGAGGAGTCCTCACCGAAATCCAACTACCTTTGTAAAAGGCCCCATCTTACACGTTCAACACCAAACCAAGTGCAACTTTTGTTGCAAATCTGGACACAAGACACATTGTTGTCCATTCAAGAAAATAAGTCCAAACAAATTAATTTGGGTTCCTAAAGGAACCATGATAAACTCTATGCAACATGATAGAAAATATAGATCTGTTTATGAGGCACCCAAAAGCAAATGGGTTCCTAAAGATCATCCGTTCCTATAAAAACATTAAAAGTCTAGGCCGGAGCAAGAAATAATATTCTGCTCCTTGACTCTCAATGGTCATAAAATCAAAAGGGAACTCGCAACGCTTAAGTAACAAGTGGAAGCTATGAAATCACAAATACGATACAATTAGAAACATATGATATCCAAATTCACATACCCCTGATTTTCAAAACCTGTTCATCTACGAATCAATTCTTGTAGAAACTAAACATGTCATAAAAGGGACACCAAACAAACATTCGTATACACCTTAAAAGATCTATCTTACAAAGAGCTTCTTCCTTAAATGAAAATTCATACTAAATCATGTAACAAACATCAATTGCTCTGAAACTCTCCTCAAGGCAAAGGCTCCCTAAATCAAAACATCCTAAAATGCTCACCTGCTGCAGGCGGTGGCACCTCTCCAGCTGGCGGTTGCACCTCCAGCCTTCACGGGTTGCCAGA
Organism: Musa acuminata AAA Group; assembly: GCF_036884655.1. Lineage (NCBI taxonomy): Eukaryota > Viridiplantae > Streptophyta > Magnoliopsida > Zingiberales > Musaceae > Musa > Musa acuminata. The sequence goes on along the minus strand of NC_088355.1, from coordinate 14,838,357 downwards.
GGTTGCACCGCTCCAGCCAGAGGTGCAACCGCCAGCAGCTCTGCCCCCTTAAAATCACGCTAGGGCCGGCTAAGGAACCGACCCCAACTCACCCCCATTCCCTCCTCTACTCTTCCAAGACTCCTCCATTCCCACTTCACTCCTCTAAGCCTTCCAAATACCTCCCATCAAGAATCCTTCCTTCTCTTGAAGATTTCACAAAGCAGTAGTAATGGGATCTAGAAGATCCTCAAGGGACAAGGGAAAGAGGAGAGTAGTAGAAGAGTTTGATCTCACTCTTTTTGATTCCAAAAACCATGCTGAAAAATTTCTCTCCTTCGAACTAAGAAGCATCAATAAGGGAAAATATGTAGATCTGAATGAACTAAGAGATGTAGAGACTATACATTGGTTTGCAAACCTAAATCTACTTCCCATTTTGCAGATCAACGAACCCATTTATCCTAGACTAGTTCGATTGTTTTACAACAACATGCAAAAAGATGATGAAGAAAGAATATCAACCTATCTCTTAGGACAACACATTTCAATCACTGATAGATTCATTTGTGATATAATAGGTATCCCCATGAAAAGCATAGGACTTTACTTCAAAGGATCATGGGATGAAAATACTATTGGAACATCTTACGTTGACGCCTTAGGAACAATCCTTGCCAATCCTAACATAGAATCTATTTCTAAAAGTTGTGAACATCTAATGCCTTTTAACACTAAGATACTTCATCATATCATGACTAGTATAATTCTTCCTAAGCAATATCATCATGATGAAGTGAGTCAATTGGAATTAGGAATTATGTACCTAATTATGAAAGAACGTGACATTTGTCTTGGCTATCTGATCCAACAAAACATGTTGGAATTATCTACAAAAGATATGATGCTCCCATATGGTGGAATTATTACTAGAATAATGAAAGCTTACGACATTCAAATACCACTAGAAGAAGAAGTAATGAAATCAGATAGATACAGCATAATAAACAAAAATCTACTTCACCGACTGAGATGTCACTATAGAAACGGTAACTGGGTAAGAATGCCTAGAAGAACTAATCCCCCTGAACCTGAACCTGAACCAGAGCCGGAAACCCCAGTCTTTATGAGTACCCACTCTCCTCCAATCTGTCCCTTTGAGGAAACACATCCGGTTGAGCAAACTCACACATCATCCATCGAAGATATCGGGATTCGGATGGACCGATTTGAGCAACGACAAGAACGGCTTGAACTTCGACAAGATCAAATCCTAACCGAGCTACAACAAATCCATCGACAATTTGACTCTTTATTTAGGCACTTTAATCTTCCACCTCATGAATAAGCTTGTATAAACATCTGATGTTTTTGATATGACATGTTGTAAACTCCTTATGTTATTCATGAAGGACCTTGTCTTTATGGTTACCTGATATGCTGTACATATGTTACCCTGATATGGTTATCTTTGTCTGTGTAAGCATATTTGCAAACATCTCTTGTTGTTTATCTCGGTTTTTGCACTGAAACTAAAAAGGTTTAAAAACCTATGCCTTGAAAATATGAAGCAACATACCAATGTAAGTTGATAAGTCAGCAGTATGACATTGATATGGTAGCTATTGCTAATATGATTGCTATCATGCCATGTATCAAACAAAAATTTGCATCATACAAGCTGATATCTTACCATGTGATGCAATGCTACACTTGCTAAAATAAAAATCCTGCTATGCAATATGATGTAATGCTGCACTTGAAATAATTGTGTTACTACATCAAAATTATTCGAATGCTATTACTATTACATGCCTTGACAACGCTTGATCAAATAACATGTTGCAAATTATGTGACAAATACTTGAGTTATTACTATTACATGCCTTGACAAACGCTTGATCAAATAACATGTTGCAAATCATGTGACAAATATTCTTAACCAAATGCATGTAAGAAGTTCATTTTTCGGGTTGTATGCTAAAAATGGGATGTTCCCGTACACTCTTATGAAAACTCGTTGGAAAATGACTTTTCTCGGTCAAGCAAAAACAATAAAGTGATATATGTGTCATGACTTCCTTTATATGCTTGATCATGCTTTTTGTTGATGACAAAGGGGGAGAAAAATATGAATTGATAAACACTATGTCATAGCTGAACTGCCATAATCATATCTATGTCATAGTTACAAATACTTGAGTGATGCTATAAACAATGTTATGCCATCCTTGCATCACCAAGAGATATGTGAACATGTACTATAGTTTGCATCATATCTTGATTTGATATTGTGAAGAAAATGCAAACTTGCTAGAAAATCTCAAATGTAAGCATCATGTAAGAAGTCCTTCGTTGCTTTATATGATTACATGATGAATGGTTACAAACACTATCATACAAACTTATTGATGTATGTCATGCCTTGACATAATTCTTGAAGAGATACATCATGATAGGCATCATGATGGGAGCATTGATAAAGTTTAACTGATCTAACTTATCAATGCGTCACTTGAATTCTTAGGTCTTGAATTCAAGGTTGACTTATCTCAACTATGGCATATAGATAGGGGGAGTTAAGGATAACTCCTTTATCAATTGATTGTCATCATCAAAAAGGGGGAGATTGTTGAATCTCGGATTTTGATGATGAAGTCAATTGTCATTTGTTATCTAATCTATGTGTTGAGATAAGTGTGCAGGATTAACTACGATGAGATTAAGACAAGCAGCAGGAGTTGCGCCGGAGTCAAGATCATGATCACGTTGGGAGTTCGAGAGTTCGACGGAAGTTCGGACGGTCGTCGGAGGTTCAGAGAGAACAGATCCGAGAAGTCCAGAAGCTTGCCAAGCGAAGCTCGTCGGAACTCGCCAAGTGGATCGTCGCAAAGTCCAGGAGTATGCCGGATGTCCGCAGGAGGATCACCGAGGGTTATCGGTTGATCGACGGAAGTTGGCCGGAAACTCGCCGGAAGAAGCGATTGACGCATCGGAGCAAGCTGCAGGAGTTGTCTTAGAGATAATCGTAGTTAGCACGATGATTAAGCATGAAAATGGGAGGTGATCCCATTAGCTTAATCTTGGGGCAATTGGGCCCCTGAAAAGATTCAAAGTGGGTCGAATGGAGTGAACCATTCGGACCCTGATTGCACCAGGAGGTGCAACCGCCCCAGCCAGGAGGTGCAACCGCCTGGGCTGTGGGGTTGAGAGGTGCAACCGCCCCAGCCAGGAGGTGCAACCGCCTGGGCTGTGGGGTTGAGAGGTGCAACCGCCCCAGCCAGGAGGTGCAACCGCTTGGGCTGTGGGGCTGGGAGGTGCAACCGCCCCAGCCAGGAGGTGCAACCGCCAGGGCTGCACGGCTGGGAGGTGCAACCGCCCCAGCCAAGAGGTTGCACCGCCAGAGCTCAAGTTCCGAGCTCTGCCAGGCGATGCAACCACCAAGCTCAGTCTTCGAGCTTTGGCAGAGTGGTGCATCAGCCTGAGCTCAGTCTCGAGCTTTGCCAGGTGATGAATTCACCAAGCTCAGTCTTCGAGCTATGGCAGAATGGTGCATCAGCTTGAGCTCAGTTTGGAGCTCTGCCAAGTGATGCAACCACCAAGCTCAGATTTCGAGCTCTGCCAGGTGATGCAACCACCAAGCTCAGTCTTCGAGCTCTGCCAGGTGATGCAACCATCGAGCTCAGTCTTCGAGCTCTGGCAGAGAAGAAGCAATCGGCAGAGCTCAGTCTTCGAGCTCTGCCAGGCGGTGCCACCTCTCCAGTTGAGAGGTGCAACCGCCTGATCCCAGAAATTCTGGGATTAGATCGATTTGATCGTTTTGAGCTCGAATTTTGAATTGGGTTGGGGCCTATAAATACCCCACCCATTCAGCACTGAAAAGATACAGACCTATACCGAAATTGTGATCTTTTCTGTGATTCTAAAGAGCTCAAAAGTGTTGTAAATCCTTGAGTCTCCTCCTTCTGTTCTTCAAGTTTTCAACTGTAAAGTGAGGAGAGAAAGGTCTGTAAAGGTTGTCTCCTAAGCCTGTCAAAAGGAGAGAAACTGTAAGAGGGAAGTTTGGCCTTCGCCCATTGAAGGAAGGCAGCTAGTTGACGTCGGCAACCTCATCGGTGGAGGAAGCCAAAAGTGGAGTAGGTCAAGGCTGACCGAACCACTCTAAATCTCTGGTTTGCGTTTAATTTCGAGCACTCTATCATTACTGCAAACCTCCCTCATCACTACTGCTCTCTGCGCTTTCACGAACAAGTTCTAAGTGCTGTTCTTCCAAATCTGCATTCAGACGTAAACTTGTATTTTCGTACATTACAGTTTACGTTTACGTTTGATTCTGCAGAACTGTTTTCCGCGCTTTTACGAACGAGCTTCCTTGCAGTTTACGCTTACATTTTAATCCTATTAATAACTGCAATCTGTCCTCTACGATTTTACGAACGAGTTTCAACATTTAGACGTAAAACTGCATTCGGACGTAAATCGGCTTTCTTCGCTCAATCATCAGATTTCAGTTTACGTTTACGTCTTGATTTCAACTGCATACTGCCTTCTGCGAATATACAAACGAGTTTCAAAGTTTAGACGTAAATCTGCGTCTAGACGTAAAACTGCGTTTAGACGTAAAACTGCGTTTAGACGTAAATCTGCGTTTAGACGTAAAACTGCGTTTAGACGTAAAACTGCGTTTAGACGTAAATCTGCGTTTAGACGTAAAACTACGTTTAGACGTAAAACTGCGTTTAGACGTAAATCTGCGTTTAGACGTAAATCTGCATTTAGACGCAAAACTGCGCTTAGACGCAAAACTGCGCTTAGACGCAAAACTGCGCTTAGACGCAATCTGCGTTTAGACGTAAAACTGCGTTTAGACGTAAATATGCGTTTAGACGTAAATCTGCATTTAGACGCAAAACTGCGCTTAGACGCAAAACTGCGCTTAGACGCAATCTGCGCTTAGACGCAAAACTGCGCTTAGACGCAATCTGCGCTTAGACGCAAACTGCACTTAGATACAAACTGAGAATTTGCTTTTGCATCATAATCGTTTTTGAACGAACGCAGCTTTTTGTTTTTAAATTATTATAAGATTTCCGCTGCACTAATTCACCCCCCCCTCTTAGTGCTCTTGATCCTAACATTCATGACACCTTAAACAATTTTAACTCTTACCAATTATAGGATAACAAAATTATTTAAGAATGTAAATGTTTCCTTTTCTATCTTTTCTAGCAACACTACACGTCCATCAAGGCTTGATATTGGATCCTCAAAATTATCCATTAATTCATCTAAGATGATCATATTATGATTTTGAGAAAAGTTTGGGAAAAATAAACTGCATTAATGACTTTATTGTGTTTACCATAGACGATTACACATGTGATGTGTTGCAAAAGCATATTCCACCAGCCTTAAGATCCACACAATGCAAAATTTGAATATATGAGGATGTTTATATAAGATGATGATACAGTGAAGGTTCAAATAGTGATAAGCTCAGGGAGACTGGTCTTAAAACCCAAGAAATTGAAACTTGGACTCCATGTATATTTACATATGATAAGATTCAGGTCTTTAGGATATTCCCAAAAAAAGGGTTACCTTTTGTTCCAACTCGATCACCCTAAATCAGGTATTTCTTGGATCATCATCTGACAGCGCAAAGTCTAGTCAGCACACAACCAATAACATGCCACCCTCACATGTGTTTCAGACATAGCCTTTTCGTGAAAAGATAAATCAAAAATTAAAATCCAGAAACATGAGTGGAAAAGATCATATAAAAGCACAGCATGCAAGATGAGTGCTTGAAATTTCACAAAGGACTAGGCACTTCTGCAGTTCTGTGACTTGGATGTTCTTTGCCTTTCACTGAACTATATATTTCATGACATTTAGATAGACGAGGTTAATGAAATCAGAAATATTAGTAAACAGAAACAAAAAAGCGCCTCTATTAGAAGACAAATGAAAAATTGACATCTACCTTGTTTTCCTTTACACCTCCGACCTTCTAATCTACAAGTGTTATCCCACAAATGAGCTTCATATTTCCCACTCCATCTGTGCCTGAAATGTCTTTTAATGTTATACATTTTACGAATAATATCCATTACACAAACAGAAAGTGTTGTACTCCATAAACACTAAAAAAATTATATTGCTGCCATCATCTATTATCGCAAGTCAAGTGATCATCAGACCCAAAAAAAACACACTGGATGAAAAGATAATTCAAATAACTAAATCCCAACATATTCCCTTTTCTGACTAATAACTCATTATCATAAAACCTAGAAAAGACTATCTTTAGCTCACCTAGTGACTCCATGATATATTGACGATCGAGGAATGGCCACTTTTCTGAAAGTGGAATTGGCAGGTTCAGTGCAATCCTTGTTTTCCAAACATGTCTTGTTGCTTGTAATTGGTAGCATCATCCAGACAAACTTCAACAGTGGTGGCCTCTGAGGATTCAATCTTCTCCACGGAAGCAATACATGATGGTAAGGAATCAGCATTATCCTCCGCACTCATGCCATGATCAACCTTCCTTTCATAGGTCTTGTCAGAATTGGTAGCAGTAGAACCCCTTGTGACACCGAAGGAAATTTCTTTCTTCAAAATCCTGAAACAATCTATATTAATTTCTTTGGTTCTGTGCTCTGAAGGAAAATCTCTTCTTGCAGTAGAGCTACACAATATCAAATTTGATTTGTAGGTATCAACTTTATCCACATCAGCGCTATCATCACCATTGTCCAAATTCTTCTCGTTGCAGAAATTGGAAAGAAAAAAACCACAAGAACTTTTGCCTTTCAAAGAGCCATCTTTTGTTGAAACATTGCCGTCTAGAGAGCTGCCTTCTGTCGAAATGGTTTGAACGAAAGGACCCTCTTCGTAGTTGGTCACGTCCAAAGAATCTTCTTTCTTCATATAATTATCGAATAATAGTGAATTGGGATTCAGGGAATCAACTTTTTCCTCTTCAATGGAGTCATTCTGAGTAATCGACCAAGAGGGAAGCACTGAATTGTCCGATTTCGGCTTAGAAGCTGTGGTAATCGCACAACCAAAGAGCTCGACAGTTCTCTTCGAGTCCCTTCCATCCGACTCCCCCATTAGTCCAATAGCCTTCTTCTATTTAGATATATGCCTAGAGAAAAAACAAGAACCACACTAGAAAAACACGTAGTAATCATCCAAAAAACGACGAGTAAAGAAAGCATATCGAGCAGCGAATGAGCTTCACGATTACGAAGAACCTAAACAGCAAAATTCCCAGGAAAAGAAGCACTGGAAGACCAGCACGATTGAAGAAGTGGACCAAGATCACATAAAGTTAATGCCTTTCGTACCTTAAAACTCTTGCAGCGCTCAAAATCGAGAAGAATTCACAAAAGGGGAAAGAAAAAGGAAATCCGAAACGAAGCGACGGACGGGGGTCGGAACGAGTAATTTGGGAGCGTAGCAGACCAAATCGAACATCAAGGTTTCGTGTTTGATCCAGCAGCACAGGGTCTCGGAGACGGAGATGGGAGAGGATTTAATTTCCTCAAGTCGGAGAAGATCACATTAGATCGAACCAAAGACAAGAAGTAGGCGAAAACCAATTGGGGGTATCGGAATCGATGGCGATCCTCCTCCGTGAAGTGTTCGTATGGCACATTACAAATATACGTCGCACGGTTTCTAATAAAAGCTATGAGTTTCTACTTACTCCTCGAATTGAAGTGTAGCGTGTATTGTGCCCAACCAAGCTCGAAAATAATATTTGGTGAAAATAATAAAGAACATTAAATATATTTAAAGCTTTATTTTTCTTAAAAATAACATTTAGAGGGACATATGCGTAATACTATAATTTAGAAGAGCCAAAAAATGCTATGAAAGGATATACGTGTAAAATCCTCTAAATATATTACAGTAATAAATATTATGATTTGGTTGGATTCTTCATCCGTTCCGATGATTCCTAAGGCGGAAGGCCTCGAGGCGCGTGGCGCGATGTCCGAGAAGCCCCCACCACGGATGCGAAGCGCGTAGGAGGGGATCCGACCGTTGATTAAGTACCTGAGAAGTGATGTCAGGCAGTCACAACTGCTGCGTATTACTGGTAATATAGAGTGTTTCTTTTTTTTTTTTTGCATAATAAAATTATCTTTAAGGGAAAAATGAAACATGTAAACTCTCATCTCTAATAATCATTCTTTTTCTTTTAATTTTACACCTTTCGTATACCACTTCCACTACATGTTTTACTCACCAATTAGCTCCACATATAATATTATTTATGCTAAGATCCACATGGCAAGTCGATGTTCATGTCTGTTCCCAATCATCATCGAGTGACGTTAGTTAGTGTCGAATAAGTCGATGTTCATGTCTATTATTGATTCCTCAAAACTACTTGGCAAATCACTTTATAGGTTTGAGCTCACTTCATCGTATAAATCAAGATTCATATCACATCAACTTATAAACATCTTGTAACATCCTGATTAATCCCACATTAAAAATAAACAAGACTAAAATTGAATTTATAAGGATCGCAATTGCAGAGCCAATGCTGCCCAACCCAGCAATCCCAACTCGCTTCCCACCCAACTGCAATATCACGTTAAAAACATGTGCACCGTACGACTAAACTACTTGTATAAAAAGGACTAGCCAGAATTCTGTGCTCATTACGGTTCAAGGTACGAATGAAGATAAATCAACAAAATTGGATGGTTATTAGTCACAACCACTAATACTTGCCTACACAGAACTCAATGAAATATCATAATATTAGTTGGTAGACTAAAACCAGTGTTATGCACAGGAGGGGCCAAAAAAAAGGAGGCACCAGAGATTATGACCTTGAGCAACATTTGATTTTTGCTCATCTCTTTAAATCTAAAAATATTAATAATATGGTTTTATTGTTGTTATTGTTGTTGTTGTGCAAATCTCCATAACTACCACTGATGATAGTCCTCTTTATTCTCTACTATCAAGCATAGACACTTGCAATAAATTAAATTCCAACAAAAAAAAAAATATGAGCGTCATAAAAAGGAGATTAAAGGCAAAACAATGACGCAAGAAAAATAATTTGTTACCTCAATTTTGCTATGATAAAAGGTTCACTTGAAATCATCATAGATGTTGTTCTACCGTGAATGGCTAGCGTGACTCTGCCCATAGATGCTTCCTCTTCCCTTCTCCTAGAAACGCCACTTGAGTCACCCTTCACCCATCCTAGAGATCCTCCGATAGGTTCCCAATCCTCCCCCAACTTAGCGAAAGGGCCCTTGTTACGATCAATACGGCACTACCGAGTTGATACAAACATAATGAAGAAATCGTATCGAGAAGACGTCGACTTGAAGTAAATGTGCAATGCAGAGTGCAGCTAAGTAATGAAAGTTACCAGTAAGGAAAGAACACATCGGATTTATAGTGGTTCGATCGTTATGACTTATATCCACTTCTGATTCCTCCTCCGTCAAGATCACCGGCATCCACTAATGGTCTTCCTTTAATGAGGCGAAGACCAACCATTCTCTTATAACACTTTCTCCTTTTCACAGGTTTAGGAGACAACCCTTACAAGCCTCACAACTCACTTGAATGATCACAAGACTTAGAAAGGGAGGAGGAGGACACTTAGCACTTTTACAACACTTTCACATCCCAACACTTCAAGATTTTTGTTCACACTTTGTTATATTTTCATGCAGAAAAGAGTGGGGTATTTATAGGCCCCAATGACTACAAAATTGGAGCTAAAAAGTGTCTCATCATGAATTTCTGAGGTACTGACGGTATCATCGTCATTACTAGGCGGTACTACCGCTTGACACCCTGACATTGGGCGATACTATCACTTGACAAAGCCTCGAAGATTGGGCTCTGGTGGTACCATCGCTTGACAATATTAACTACCGATAGTACCACCGCCCAGACCACCTGGGAGGCTGAGCCTCAAGCGGTTCCACCGCCTAACTAAGCTCCAGGTAACTATTTGAGCCATTAGTCCGGCCCAATCTAGTCCTGACTGGCCTAATTGGCCCCTAAATGAGTTAGTGGGATTACCTCCCAATCCTAACTCAATCTAATTTTTAACTACGACAATTAAGGCATTAACTAAGAAATCTTTGTCCGATATGTCAATTGTTCTTCCGGCGAAATCTCGACGAACTTCCGATGAACTCTCAGCAAGCTTTTGGCGAACTCCTAATGTATTCTTAGCGAACTCTCGACAAACTCTCAACGAGCTCCCAATGAACTCTCGGCGAGCTCCCGATGAACTCTCGGCGAGCTCCCGATGAACTCTCAACGAGCTTCTGGCACATCGTCCGAATCTTCAACGTATCATCCGATCTTTGACTCCGGCCCAACATTTGCTTTATACCTTATTCATTATCGTAGTTAATCCCTGCAACACTCTTCTCAACATATGGATTAGATCAATAATTTATTAATTGATTTCATTATCAGATTCAACAATCTCCCCCTTTTTTTATGATGATAACCAATTGATGACGAAGTTAACCTTAACTCCCCCTATCTATATATCATATTGAGATAAGGCAAACTTGAATTCAAAAGGAATCACAACCTTTGAATTCAAGTTAAACACTTTCGATCATAGTTATCAAATGCAATATATCATATCAAAATTTCATATGTTTGTGCATCATTATAGATTCAAATTAAAACATACACAATTTCAAAACATTACATTTCATCCTCACTTTATAAATGATACCAAAAATAAATCAACATCACTTTGGGCATAACACACATGATACTAAAGCATTCATGATACCAAAATTAACATCATTTTGGACATAACATACATGATGCTAAGACAATAAAATTTTAAGCATTTATCACTTCATGCCTGATACCAAAATTAAATCAATATTTTGGTCATGATACCATTCATTTATCATTTCTCCCCCTTTGTTATTAATAAAAAGGAGAATCATTCAACAATTTATGCAAGTATTTCAAGTAAGTTTTACACTAACTTATGCAAGCAAATTTGTGAAATGAGAAGTTAACCAAAAACTTTGCAAGATAACTCCTTTTGCTTTTTGAAATTGGCAAGCTAGCATTATTGCTTTAGATGTGTAAATTTCTTTCTTTCTTTTGTCAGAAAAAAAAAAAAAAAAAAAGAGGAAGTAGAAGAAGGGAGGAATTCATTCATTATAAGAAGAACCAAATTCATGAAAATAAGTTTTATTGAATCAAGCTTCTACTATAGCAAAGAGAAAGGATTCATTAAAAAGTTTAAAATGTGCATACCAAATCCCTTTTCCTGTAAATATAGAAGAAAGAAGGATTCATAGGAATTGATTATCGTATAAAAGATCAAGTCATTAATCTAAAGATCCATGAATCAAGGCTCTTCCTTTGCAAATAGAAGGAGGAAGGACTCATGACCATCACATGAAAAATAAGGAATCGAATAGCAAAAGTTCATGAATCGAATCTTTTCTTTTATAAATAGCAAGAGGAAGGATTGAAACGATCTCGATTTAAAAGGAAAATTCAAGTTATGGAAAAACGAGAAATCAAAAAAATGTATAAAGGAATTCATGCATTCGGAAGATTTAATATGCCTAATTCTCTTCTAATAAAATCAAATTATTCCTCATTTAAAGGTTTTATAAAAAAATCAGCTAATTAATATTTTATATTAATAAATTCTAAAGATATATCATGATTATTAACATAATCTCTTATCAAATGATACCTAATATCAATATTTTTAGTTCTAGAGTATTGAATGAGATTTTTTGTTAAACATATTGTACTAGTATTATCATATTTTATAGGTGTTAGGATCAAGAGCACTAAGAGGGGGGGGGGGGGGGGGGGGTGAATTAGTGCAGCGAAAAACTTTCGACGATTAAAACTACGTTCGTACGATAAGAGCCATTTCAGTAGAAAAGCCGATTCGTAAATCACTTTAGCTTGTGATCAAGCAAGATGTAGTTAAAGTGAATCTATAAGGGCAGTTTGCAGTTATGATGGAAATCAGAATGTAAGCGCAAACTGAAATATGATGTTCGTACGATAAAACTGATTTACGTCTAAACACCGATTCGAAAAATACTAAACTTTGAAACACGATCGTAAATTCGCAGAAGGCAGTAAGCTATTGAGGAGGTTTGCAGTAAAGATAATATGCTCAAAATAAATGCAAACCAGAGAGCACTACGATTTTAGAGTGGCTCGGTCAATCTTGACCTACATCCACTTATGGCTTCCTCCGACGACGAGGTAACCGACGTCCACTAGAGGCCTTCCTTCAATAGGCGAAGGCCAACCACCCTTTTAGAGTTTCACTCCTTTTGACGAGCTTAAGAGACAACCCTTACAGAATTTTCTCTCCTCTCTTGAAAGATCAGAACTTGGAAGAAAAGAGGGAGAAGAACTTTTAACTCATACAACACTTTTGAGCTCTAAAAATCACAAAGGAAGATCAGGATTTCGGTGGTTTTCGTTGCTCTTTCATTGCTGAAAGAGTGGGGTATTTATAGGCCCCAAACCAGTTTGAATTCCGAGCTCAAAACTGTCAATTCTTAGAATTCCGATGTCTGGTGGTTGCACCGCCTAGCAGAGCTCGGAGATTGAGCCTCTCGGTGGTGCCACCTCCTGTCAGGGGCGGTTGCACCTCCTGCTAGAGCTCGGAGACCGAGCTCAAGCGGTTGCACCTCTGTCAGAGACGGTTGCACCGCCCAGCCAGAGCTCGGAGACTGAGCCCTGGGCGGTGCCACCGCCGACCCAAGCGGTGCCACCTCTGGCCAAGAAATCTGGGTCCAAATGGGTTGATCCATTCGGCCCAATTTGGGTCTGTCAAGGGCCCAATTGCCCTAAGATTAAGTTAATGGGATCACCTCCTATTTCTAACTTAATCATCGTGCTAACTATAAATTTCTTAAGACATTTACTACAGCTTGCATCCGGTGCGTCAATCGCTTCTTCCGACGAACTTCCGGCGAACATCCGACGAACCTCTAGCGATGCTCCGACGGACTTCCGGCAAACTCCTGGACTTGCGACGATCCACTTGGCGAGTTTCGACGAGCTTCTTTTGGCAAGCTCCTGGACTTCTCGGATTTGTTCTCGCAGAACCTCCGACAGCCGTCCGGACTTCCGTCGAACTCTCGAACTCCCAACGTGATCATAGTCTTGACTCCAGCGCAACTTATGCTGCATGTCTTACTTTCATCGTAGTTAATCCTGCACACTTATCTCAACATATAGATTAGATAACAAATGACAATTGACGTCATCATCAAAATCCGAGATTCAACAATAGGTATGTTTTTCAAGTGAATTTCATAATCTTCTAAAGTGTTTTTCATCCAAATAATTTGTGCACAACATGCACCTGTTGCTATGTACTCAGCTTCGGTTGTAGATAATGCAACCGAGTTTAGTTTCTTGGAAGACCAAGAGACAAGTGCATGACCTAAGAGTTGACATGTTCCTGGTATGCTTTTTCTATATATTTGACAACCAACAAAATCAGCATCGACATAAGCAAGTAACTCAAAGTTTTTTGAATTTGGATACCATAGTCCTAGACTAGGAGTTCCTTTTAGATATCTAAAAATTCTTTTAACAACTTTTAAGTGAGATTGCTTGGGATTAGATTGAAATCTAACATATAGTCCAACACTAAATATGATATCGGGGGCTCATTGGTGTGAGGTATAATAAACTACCTATCATATTCCAATAAGTCTTTTGATCAAAACATTCTCCATTAGTGTCCATATCTAGTTTTGTAGAAGTGCTTATTGGTGTATTAATAGCTTTAGCACTATCCATATTAAATCGTTTCAATAGATCTAAAGCACATTTAGTCTGACTAATAAAAATTCTATCACTTAGTTGTCTAATTTGCAATCCTAAGAAAAAAGTTAATTCGCACATTAAGTTCATTTCAAACTGAAGAACCAAAAATGATATCATCAACATAAATTTGGACGATGAGATAATTATTTTTAAAATATTTAATAAATAATATAGTATCGACCTTATCTTTCATAAAATTATTTTGAATAAGGAAAGAACTAAGCTTCTTATACCAAGCCCTAAGGGCTTGTTTTAATCCATAGAGAGCCTTAATTTACTTAAACACATGATTCGAAAAGTTAGTATTCTCAAATTCGGGAGGTTGTTCAACATAAACTTCTTCGAAAATAAAGTCTAGCCTTAGGAATGAATATCTACATACTTCCAATCCTTAGAGGTAAGGATTCTTTGGAAGAAAATGCATCTAAGTTGCTAGTGGGAGGAGAGATTTCGTTTAAATTTAAAGTATTAAAATCAAAATCATCATCAAAATCAATTTTTTTAAATTTGGAAACCTCATTAAAAACAACATGAATAGATTCTTCTATGACTAAAGTTCTTTTATTAAACACATGAAATGCTTTAGAAGTAGAAGAATATCCAAGAAAAATACCTTTATCAGATTTTATATCAAATTTTCCTAAGGCATATTTTTCGTTTAAAATAAAATATTTACAACCAAGAACTTTAAAATACGAAACATTGAGTTTTTTGTTATTCCATAATTCATAAGGAGTTTTGAGAAATAATGGTCTTACTAGAACCCTATTTATGACATAACATACCGTGTTAATGGCTTCGGCCCAAAAATATTTGGGTAGGCTATGTTCGTTTAACATGGTTCTTGCCATTTCTTGTAAGCTCCTATTTTTTTTTTTCAACTACTCTATTTTGTTATGGATTTCTTGGAGTAGAGAAATTATGATTGTACCCATTTGATTCATAAAAGTTTTGGAAATCACGATTTTGAAACTCACTACCGTGATCACTACGTATATATGTAATCATAAAGGCTTTTTCATTTTGAACAAGTTTACAAAATTTAAAAAAATACTTAAAACAATCACTTTGTGTGCCAAGAAGTATGTCCAAGTGTATCTACTATAATTATCAGCAATATAAAGGCGTATTTGCTACCTCCTAAGCTTGGTGTATCAATTGGTCCAAATAAATCTATATTGATCAATTGCAATGGTCTAGATGTGCTTATTTGATTCTTTGACTTGAAACTACCTTTTATTTGTTTTCCTAGTTGACATGCATCACACACTTTGTCTTTGACAGACTTGATGCTAGGGATTCCTCTTACAAGTTCTCTAGATGAAATTTGGGAGATTAGTTTTATGCTAGCATGACCTAACCTCCTATACCAAAGCCAAGCATCATCGCTTAAAGTCAAAAATCACATTTAATTACAAAGATCGTCAATGTCAATAGTATACATGTTATTATGTTTTAAGGCAATCATAGATGTATTTTTGTGTGGTCTTTCAATAATGTAAGCATTATTTTTAAATCTTATGATATATCCTTTATCACACAATTGACTAATGCTCAGAAGATTATGCTTTAAACCATCTACTAATAACACATCTTCAATCAAGAGATTTGATTTGTTACCTATGGTTCCTTTGCCAATGATTTTACCTTCGTTGTCGTCTCCAAATGTGACAAACCTTTTGTTTTGGCTAATGAGCTTAGAGAAATGAGTTGGATCTCCGGTCATCTGCCTTGAACATTTACTATCAAGGTATCATCTCTTGCTCCTAACTTGTGATTGTAAATATATCTACAAGAAATGAGGTTTTCTTTTAGGTACTCATTTGATTCGAGGTGCCTCATTAACCGATCTACCTAACTTATCATTTTGCATTGAGTCATTTATGGTTCCTTTAGGAACCCAAATTAATTTGTGGACTATACATCTTAAATGGATATTTATGAGCATAATGTCTAAATTTGCAACAAAAGTTGCATTTGTTTCGGAGTGAAACATGCAAAGTTAAACCTTTTAACAAAGATGGTTGACTTTTGGTGAGTGTTACTCTCAAAGGCATTTTCATTTCTTCTATGAACATGATCACTTTTTGCAAGGATCATGTTTAAGGATTTGCTTCATATTTCAAATTTTTCTAAGGTTTAATACAATAGCAAATTTTCCTTTTAAAGCATCTCTAATTCTTCACATTTTATACAAAGAGCTAATATTTCATTATCATGCTTAATATTTAATCTATTGAATTCACTATCAAGAGAGGCATGCACCTTTTTTAATAATTAATACTTTTTACTAACTAATTTATATTCATTAAATAAATCATGAAAATCATTCAACAATTCATTAAAGGATAAATGAGATTCGATTGAGTTACTTGCCTTGTCGCTACTTACCTCGTCGTCAAGCGCCATTAAAGCGTAGTTAGCAACTTCTTTGTTGGTTGGCTCCTTATCTTCAGATGTGCCTGAATCGTCCTAAGTAGCTTTTAGTACTTTCTTCTTTTTCGGTTGCTTCTTATTCGCTTGGGGACATTCACTTTTGAAGTGCCCCGGCTTCTTGCATTCGTAGCAAATTATTTGGTTATTTTTAAGTTCATTTTTGTTTTTAATGTCACGTTTAATTTTGTTCCTTTTTATAATTTTTTTAAATTTTCTTGTTAGAAGTGCCAAGTCATCATCATTGTCATCATCACTTGTTTTCTCTCAAGTGGTCTTTTTGAGTTCTAAGTGTGAAATCCTTCCTACTCTTTGGAAGGTTGTTCTCAAGTTCTTCATATGCATTGCATGTCATTTTGTAGGTCATCAAAGACCCGACAAGTTCTTCGAGCGGAAAGTTGTTCAAGTCCTTAGCTTATTAAATTGCAGTTACTTTAGGATCCCAACTCTTTGGAAGGGATCTTAATATCTTGTTAACAAGTTCAAAATTATGAAAACTTTTACCAAATACTTTTAGACTATTGGCAACATCCGTAAACCGGGTGTACATGTCTCCAATGGTTTCGTTTGGTTTCATGCGAAACAATTCATAACTATAAACCAAAAGATTGATTTTTGACTCCTTAACCCTACTCGTGCCTTCGTGTATGATTTCAAGTGTATTTCAAATGTCACAAGTCGTTTCGTAAATAGAAACTCGATTGAATTCATTTTTATCCAAAGCACAGAATAAAGCATTCATAGTTTTGGCATTCAAAGAGAAAGTCTTCTTCTCCAAATCATTTCAATCGTTTATTGAAAGAGAAGACTTCTGAAATCCATTTTCAACGATATTCGATAACTCGAAATCCATAGAAATCAAGAAAATCCTCATTCTAGTTTTCAAATATATGTAATCTATTCCATGAAACATGGGAGGACGTGTGATAGAATGACCCTCTTGATTGCTGGCAAAAACCATATCTCTTGTGTTTTAAATCAAATTGAGAGTAACCTTGCTCTGATATCAATTGTTATGATCAATACGACTGGCACTAAGAGGGGGGGGGGGGGGTGAATTAGTGCAGTCATAAAAATGACGGTTGCGATTCCAAATCTTTCCGAGTTGATAAAAACGTAACGAAGAAATCATATCGAAAAGATGTTGACTTAAAGTAAATGTATAATGCAGAGTGCAGCTAAGTAATGAAAGTAAGCAGTAAGGAAAGAACACACCGGATTTATAGTGGTTTGGTCGTTGTGACCTACGTTCACTTCTGATTCCTCTTCCGTCGAGGTCACCGGCGTCCACTAATGGTCTTCCTTTAATGGGCAAAGACTAACCACCCTCTTACAACACTTTCTCCTTTTTCACGGGTTTAGGAGACAATCCTTACAAGCCTCACACCTCACTTGAATGATCACAAGAATTAAAAAGGGAGGACACTTAGCACTTTTACAATATTTTCACACCCCAACACTTCAAGATTTTTGTTCACACTTTGTTACACTTTAATGTAGAAAAGAGTGGGGTATTTATAGGCCTCAATAGCTTCAAAAATAAAGTAAAAAAGTGTCTCATCCCAGATTTCCAGGGTACTAGCGGTACCACTACCATTCTTGGGCGGTACTACCGCTTGACACTCTAACACTACAAACGGTACCACCGCCCAATCTGGGTGGTGGTATCGCCCAAACCACTTGGGAGGCAGAGCCTCGGGTGGTTCCACCACTTGACTAGGCTCCAGGTCATTGTTTGGGCCATCAATCAGACCCAAACTAGCCTTGAATCAGGCCCCTAACTGAGTTAGTCAGATTACCTCTCAATCCTAACTCAATTTAAGTTCTAACTATGACAATTAAGGCATTAACTAAGCAATCTTTGTCCGGTACGTCAATTATTCTTCCGGCGAAATCTTAACGAACTTATGGTGAACTCTCGGTAAGCTTTTAGCGAATTCCCGACGAAATCTTGGTGAACTTCCGACGAAATCTTGGCGAACTCCCAACAAACTCTTAGCGAGCTCCCAACACATCGTTCGAATCTTCGATGTATCTTTAGATCTTTGACTCCGGCCCAACATCTGCTTTATGCCTTATTCATTATCATAGTTAATCATACAACACTTTTCTCAACATATGGATTAGATCAATAATTTATCAATTAATTTTATCATCAAAATCCGAGATTCAATAGTCCTAACCCTACTAGTGACTTCTCAACCTCGTCTCAACAATGAGGCGAGGACCTTTGCTACACCGAAGGCATTTCACCCAACACCCAACAAGGAGGTAGGGGCCTCGGCCCCTTCCAGCATAACCCCAAGAGCATCTCTCTCCTAGGCAGGATTACGCCGTCAAGGACAAGGTTAGTCTGTCAAGGGCAGGGCACCACCTCTTGGAAACCTAACGTTGCTTTGGAGTAAAAGATTCAATGTATCCAATCCAGTTCAAAACTAACTCTAGACTTGAATGATAAAAAGGTGGATCCGACACGCAAAGCATGGAGGATGGGCCTGTATGGAAAATTCTTTGTAAAACACTCTTGCTTGATTCCATTAAACACTCCTTCCCTAAGTTGTGGCAATTGAAGAGATTGATTCATGTAATCGATTATAACCGATGGATTTTTCTACTTTAAATTTCAATCAAAGGAGAGAAATATATTATCACCACAAGGGATCCATTGTATTGGAGGGGGTAGGCTTTGAGCCTAATCCCATGGAAGAAAAGCTTCCATCTCTAAGGAGATTGTTAGATTCATCCCCATCGAGATATAGTTCCTTGGGATTCTCCTTAAATTCTTTCGATTGAATATCCTATTTTAATTTGCCACTATGATCGACAAATCCCTCAAAATAGATAAGATTATATCAAGAGGAGAAAGGGGCAAGTTCGCCATAACATGTATTTGGTCAACCTCTCTTCCCCTCTTCCACGAGGAGTATGGATTAGGGCAAAGAAAGTTTTATTTTTTTACAATGTTGAATATGAAATATGGAAGGGTGGGACATAAGGTAGAGGGTTATCTAAAAAAATTAACGTCGATGCCTAAATATGATGGTGATCTAGTGCCTAAGTTCGATAGGGTTCTGACGAGTAGTTCCAAGTCACAAGTGAGCGATGAGAAGGAGGATGACTTGTATGAACCAACGATAATGGTCCAGAAATAGAGTAAACCCAAGGTTAAGGTGCATAATTCCAATCCTTTCCAAACTAAGGTGAACCCAATTCCAAAGGATCAAGAAGAGATCAAATCATCTCCTACCCTGAAAGTTGGATCGGAGGGTGCGAACCGCACCAGATCCAACAATGGTCGAAACCCACATGTCAAAAGTGGGATGCAATCCATGTTAAATACTGCATCGGTCACAGCGATTTCTCAGCCGCCGAAAGCTGCAACATGCCTATCAACCAATCTAAACCTGCCATGGGAGTAAATGCAAGCCAAGATCACAACTGCAGCTCGAGTCAGGCTCTAACCCTGTTCTCAAGTGTTAGAATGGGTGCTACATATCCTGCCATCAACATTGGTGAAGGGCACGGTGTGAAGGAAGCTCTAACACCCCATATCCCAACCTGATCGGCTAACCACCTACCACCAACCCTACTCTTTGCAAAGGAGACATGGAAGTGAAATCTTCATCCACTGAAGGTTCTGCCTGCCATCAGCTCTATTTTAATCGCTAGTATGGTTGTCCCGACCCTTGGGACGTGGGCTGTAGGAAAGTTTTCCCCGATCTGGGGAAAATTAGTGGTACTATTCATTGCATTAGAGATGGCCTTAGGAGAATTGTCGGGTCCGGACAACACATTAGGTTATTGGATGACCCTTGGCTCTCTAATATAACCATAAACAAATGGACCACCAACTTCAATTGTGAGAAAGTTAATGAGTGTACATTTTGAAATGGATTTGCTGGAGAACAAAACTTGGAATCTACAATTGCTGAGTGACATATTTCATCCCTACTTGGTTGGTAAGATCCTCCACTTGGCCCTTGAGTCCGATGAAGACAGTCGGATTTGGAGTCCTCACACCCACGGGTTTGCGACTTCTAAGAGCATTGCATTTATAGATTCTCGAGGGATACACAAATTGACCTGAAGGTTGTCTAAAGTCTAAATGTTCTCCATAGTAAAGCATTCTTATAGAAACTCTTATAGGGACGATTGCCTACCTCTTTGTGGATCTTTAAGGTGATTCACTGTTATGTTGATCAGTGTAGTACGTGTGATGGTGGCATGGATTCTACAGAACACATTCTCGTTTATTGTAGTTTTGCTAAATCATATTGGGATATGCTCCAATCTAAGTTGGGTTTTAAATTCTCCTACATGCCTGAATGGCCTAATGGAGGTTGGCTAAGAGAAGGGGAATAGTGAGGTAGACGTGTTACTGTTAGTATTGCTTCTATCATTGCAACCTCTATTTGGTTCATTTGTTTGGAAGAATAGAAATGATTCCAAGTTCAGCAACCACCATTCCCACTTCCTTTCCATTTGGTTTGAGGTCTTGTCCTCCCTCCAATGCAATGATTACCAAGCCCAGGTAGTGTTCCAAACTACCTGAATGCTCTTAGTAATAATGAATCTTCTTCTAACTATGGCGTTAATGCAAGTAGCAACCATTGCAATCTTAATGGGATCAACACTGATGTGAATGAAAGAAGCAGCACTCATCATGCCTCGAGTCCATTTCCAGCTGAGTGTATTCCTAACCCCTTAAAGAGTTCTTTGTGATGGGTCCTACTCACACTTTGGATGTCAATGCAGGTACTGGTTATTGCTTTGTCGATGGGAATGGTAACATAATCAATCACAGAAGGAAGCAACCCACACCAAGCTTCGGCCCCACTTCAAGCTGAATGCTGGGCTATTTGGGATGCACTTACAAAAGCCTCCCAGCTGAACTTGAGAAACTTTACACTCAAATATGACTCCTTAAAGGCAGTGATGATTTGCAATATGTCTAGGCCTATACCTTGTACCTGAGATTATATCTGCGAACACATATTTGAAACCGACTGATTCAAGTTGCTTGTCAGACAAGAATAATTTAATAACATTCAAGTTGAGATTTCCATCTAGGAAGCAAGGGGAAAGCACTCCTCAAGAAAAATGGAATGTACAAGAAATCTGATGCAAAATTTTCTTCTTACTCATTTTAACTTGACCAAGTTATACAATATTTTGAACAATTTTCCTCAAGTAAAATAAACTTTTGCCCATAAACTATAGCCGAGGTTAAGTATTTTAACTAGTATTAATTTACCAAAGTGAATTATGCTATGTTAAACTCTAGATGCTCTACATTTTACTGGATTGGCATGACCTGCGGCTAAATGAGTCACTTTACATCCACGGCAACTAATAATTAGGAAAATTGATCTTGTGCCCCTTGAAAAGTACTCCAGTATCATATTTACTCTAATAAGAAATCCTTCAATTATTAAATTCATAATTCTTATTAATGTTAGTTCTATCATTCAATTGTTAAAAATGATAAATATAATTCTTATTAAGGAATAACTGACAAATTTGTGCCCCAAGACATTTCGAAGCATGTAAAATATCTAGTCTTTCTCATGGTCTTCTTTTCATTTCTTAAATTTCTACTCAAGATTTGTCATGAATCGGGTTGGATCTCTCATAGATATCACCAATCTTAGGCTTTAGGCATTATTTCCTTTTTCTAGTTTATTCATGTTAGGGGTCAAATTCCTAAAGCTAGATTGTGCACTTGATGTGCTTTCACTTTCTTCCAATGACAACAAAGCCTAAGCCTATTTGTTCTCTACTTGGGTGGCATGATCAGACAATTGTACTTACTCCTACCTAAGACACTTACGATACCAAAAAAAAAAAAAAAGAGTTATGCCATGCATCACAGGATTAACTCTCTCAAACCATAGAGACTGTTGTTGATTGCAACAAGACTCACTATCTCATTTGTGTCTTAAAACTCTCTCGAACCACAAGAATCGTTGCTGATTTAACAAAATAATTGACCAAAGGATGACTTCTCCCAATTAAACCCATCTTTCTCTCATTCAAGAATGAAAAAGTTAGAAAAAGTTCAAGCTTTTACCATACTACTATTTCCCAACTAAGAGTATGTCGACAAGTTCTCCACCAATGATGGATATGATATATTTAAAGGAACATTGTTAACCTATGCGAATTAGGTCATCTTGAGATAATAACTATGCTAATCAACACGCAAGAATCAGAACAGGACTGGTACTATCTGAAAGTTCAATCAACGATAGATTAGTGGTCTTTCTTCCCCATGTCACAATCAAACTCGAGTAACATTTTTATCAGAATTAAATCGTTGGAAATTTCTAACGAATTCCAATTGCAAATAATTTGTTGACGTCAGCAAACTAGTAATTGTACCGTTTGACAAGACGTCGGCAAGTGGATTACCTTGGAGGCGAGAGGGTAATCACCGTTGAGAGGCCAAAGGCCCCGGCGGACGTAGCGATCGGAGGCAGAAATGTGGTGCAGGATGTCAAGCAAAAGGCCGACGGCGTAGTCGGCAGCGTCATCGGTGAATGCAGAGCCCGCGTTGGTGACTGAGATCCCTAGGCGGCGGCAGGCGGCCAGGTCGATGTGGTCGACGCCAGCGCTGGAGGCGACTAGGAGCTCTAGGGCGGGGAGGCGGGCGAGGACGTCATCGTCGACCGAGGACTGACCGGAACAGAGAAGAACCCGGACGGAGACCGCGTGGGCCGCGAGGAAATCGAAGAGTGGCAGCGACGACTCCCAGGGCTTAAGGAAGCGGAACTTGTTGGAGAGGGCAGCGTCGAAGAAGGATACGAGTGGGCCGAGGAGGAGACTTTATTTTCATAAAATTAATGCATAAAATTGATTTTCGTAACATCGATATCATAAAAACAATAATAATAATAATAATAATAATAATAATAATAATAATAATAATAATTCTATTATTATATTAAGATTAGTGTTGAAATAAATTTTTACTGTTATCGAGGTAAATTATTATTCACTATGATTTTAGTTTTTACCTAAAATTCTAATTTTAGTGAAGGAATTAAGTCGAACATTAATAAGCTAATAGAGGAGGAGACATTACCTATAATCACACCAACATTAATAAGTTTTATATATTAGACCAACTTTAGATGTTTAGATTATTCGGTGAAAATTTAAATCCTCGACCTCAAGTGGCATGCACTATTATCAGATAAAAATATTTTTAGTATAAAATTTTATTGGGTAATGTTACAATTAATTTATTTTTCACATATATCTATCCCTTTGACGCCGTGTTCCATAGTGATATCATATGGAAACTACTATTAAGAAAAAGAAACCTTACCGTGGAACGTGTAGTAGTGCATTCGGGATTGATCGTCTTGATGTCTAGTCGACAAGACAACACTGTCAATGCACTAATAATTTAGTTGTACATTTGGTGGACATCAAGAATGGATGGAGATGACATTGTTGACCCTTTCTTGTTTTTACTTACATTGTTAAATGTTTTATGTTGTTTTTTCAATCAAAAAATGGTTTCTAATTTTATTGTCACACATAACTACTCCCAGCAAGTTAAAAAATTCTGCGGTTATGAACATTAACAACATCAATTATTATTATTATTTTTTTATTTTTTATTTTTTATTTATTATTATTATTATTACTACTACTACTTACTGCTGCTGCTATTGTGATGACATCGTGGACCTATTGAACGAAATTCTCTAGTTTTTACATTATTAATTTTTTTTATTTTTTAATCAAAAATAGTTTCTAATTGTGTTACGGTATCATACCTAATTACTCCTAGCAACATACAAAAAATAGAAAACATAAAATATTTTAAAATTCTTACTAGCATAAAAATCCTTTTAAAGGGGTAATAATGTAGATTAGACTTTAAATATATCGACTGTATAGGACAAATAACATATGTGTCATTTTTAATTATATATAATAGTATTTTATAATTATAATTGTGTGACTTAATTATAATTATAATTATATATAAATATAAAAAAAAATATAAGGATCTGATAAATATATTTTTATTAATTTTACTTTTAAATATTTTGATATATTTTTAAGTTTAGTTAAACTCAAATCAAATACAAACAAGTTTAATCAAAATGATAAAGTAGGTGCCAAAGAATTTGAAATTTAGCTCAACTTTTGATCAGCTAAATCAAATCCTCCCACCCATTTCATATTACCAACTAATTGGGCATTTACAAGATTACTAGTTGGGGATGAAAAAATTGTAGGTAAGCATTTTGATTAAAACATATTTTTATTAAATTAAATAACGAACATAAGACTCAATTTATGTCAACATGATATCTATCTATTACTTACACAATAGTTAATCGAAATGTCTCAATACATATACTAATATTTGGTCGGGTTGTTGTTGTTAACCCAAAAGTTTGCATGGATTTAATAAGAATGAAAACGCTTTCTTTTAATATATATATATATATATATTCTCTCTGACGAGGCCTCAAGTATTGCTTGAATAGGAAAACTTATATAATTGCCGAAATCTTCTTAATCATCATATCTAAATATCGTCGTCACCCCATTTCAATTAACAAAATCGTTTTATGACTCCCTCCCACTATTATTAACAATATATTTATATCGTCTACAAGACTTATATTTATTTTAAAAAAAACATTATTCAATCATATCGAGGATAAATAATCACAGATGGCTAAGATTAATCATCATATATCATAGGAATCTCCATCTTTGATTAATCATTCATTCAATTCTTAAGCTCTCTTCTTGATTCGATGACAAGTGGAAGCCACCACTTTACTATCTATCGAGGAGGCTTTCAAAATTCTAATCATGACAACCGAATAAAACCAATACATCCATACGATAACCAAATTAAGTCAAGTATTTTTAAGCTGCACTTGGAAAAGGTTTATAACGTGCATGGCTCTTTCTATATCATATCCAATTACTATGTATGGCCAATATTTTAAAAATAAAAAGGAGGATGGATACCAAACATTCCAAACAAATATATCTGACACAAGCTGGTATAGATAAAAAGTTAAATCACCAATTGTCAAGTACCCTACTTCTCTCACTTTTTTATTTTTCTATTGAAAAAAATTATAAAGCATTAGCTAACTAATTGTCATCCAACATTTATATTCTAGTTTCGGAAAAAAAAAGGGTTAAATTTATTGATTATTATGAAGAGGCTTTAAATCTCGCTACATAATAAGTTCCTCGTACCACTCTTACTCATGTCTTGTATAATCTTTATAAAAAAAAAATATTTAAAATTTTTTTGAGCTGGTGTTTCTATTTATGTTGATATTTGAAATAATCATTGTAAATCCACGAGAATGTTAAATCTCGGATTTTGATGATGAAGTCAATTGTCATTTATTGTCTAATCTATATGTTGAGATAAGTATGCAGGATTAACTATGATGAAAGTTAGACATGCAGCAGGAGTTGCGCCGGAGTCAAGACAATGATCACGTTGGGAGTTCGAGAGTTCGACGGAAGTTCGAACAGTCGTCGGAGGTTCTGCGGGAACAAATCCGAGAAGTCCATAAGCTTGCCAAAAGAAGCTCGTCGGAACTCGCCAAGTGGATCGTCGCAAGTCCACGAGTTTGTCGGAAGTCCGTAGGAGCATCACCGAGGGTTCATCGGATGATCGACGGAAGTTCGTCGGAAACTCGCTGGAAGAAGCGGTTGACGTACCGGAGCAAGCTGCAGAAATTGTCTTAGGATTTATCGTAGTTAGCACTGTTGAATCTCGGATTTTGATGATGAAGTCAATTGTCATTTGTTATCTAATCTATGTGTTGAGATAAGTGTGCAGGATTAACTACGATGAGAGTAAGACAAGCAGCAGGAGTTGCGCCGGAGTCAAGATCATGATCACGTTGGGAGTTCGAGAGTTCGACGGAAGTTCGGACGGTCGTCGGAGGTTCAGAGAGAACAGATCCGAGAAGTCCAGAAGCTTGCCAAGCGAAGCTCGTCGGAACTCGCCAAGTGGATCGTCGCAAAGTCCAGGAGTATGCCGGATGTCCGCAGAAGGATCACCGAGGGTCATCGGTTGATCGACGGAAGTTGGCCGGAAACTCGCCGGAAGAAGCGATTGACGCATCGGAGCAAAGCTGCAGAAGTTGTCTTAGAGATAATCGTAGTTAGCATGATGATTAAGCATGAAAATGGGAGGTGATCCCATTAGCTTAATCTTGGGGCAATTGGGCCCCTGAAAAGATTCAAGTGGGCCGAATGGAGTGAACCATTCGGACCCTGATTGCACCAGGAGGTGCAACCGCCCCAGCCAGGAGGTGCAACCGCCTGGGCTGAGGGGTTGAGAGGTGCAACCGCTCCTGGCGGTGCAACCGCCTGGGCTGAGGGGTTGAGAGGTGCAACCGCCCCAGCCAGGAGGTGCAACCGCCTGGGCTGCGAGGCTGGGAGGTGCAACCGCCCCAGCCAAGAGGTTGCACCGCCAGAGCTCAAGTTCCGAGCTCTGCCAGGCGATGCAACCACCGAGCTCAGTCTTCGAGCTCTGGCAGAGAGGTGCATCAGCCTGAGCTCAGTCTCGAGCTCTGCCAGGTGATGCATTCACCAAGCTCAGTCTTCGAGCTTTGGCAGAGAGGTGGATCAGCATGAGCTCAGCTTGGAGCTCTGCCAGGTGATGCAACCACCGAGCTCAGTTTCGAGCTCTGCCAGGTGATGCATTCACCAAGCTCAGTCTTCGAGCTCTGCCAGGTGATGCAACCATCGAGCTCAGTCTTCGAGCTCTGGCAGAGAGAAGCAATCGGCAGAGCTCAGTCTTCGAGCTCTGCCAGGCGGTGCCACCTCTCCAGTCGAGAGGTGCAACCGCCTGATCCCAGAATTCTGGGATTTGATCGATTTGATCGTTTTGAGCTCGAATTTTGAATTGGTTTGGGGCCTATAAATACCCCACCCATTCAGCACTGAAAAGATACAGACCCATACCGAAATTGTGATCTTTTCTGTGATTCTAAAGAGCTCAAAAGTGTTGTAAAGCCTTTAAGTCTCCTCCTTCTGTTCTTCAAGTTTTCAATTGTAAAGTGAGGAGAGAAAGGTCTGTAAAGGTTGTCTCCTAAGCCTGCCAAAAGGAGAGAAATTGTAAGAGGGAAGTTTGGCCTTCGCCCATTGAAGGAAGGCACCTAGTTGACGTCGGCAACCTCATCGGTGGAGGAAGCCAAAAGTGGAGTAGGTTAAGGCTGACCGAACCACTCTAAATCTCTGGTTTGCGTTTATTTTCGAGCACTTTATCATTACTGCAAACCTCCCTCATCACTACTGCTCTCTGCGCTTTCACGAACAGGATCTAAGTGCTGTTCTTCCAAATCTGCATTCAGACGTAAACTCGTATTTTCATACATTACAGTTTACGTTTACGTTTGATTCTGCAGAACTGTTTTCCGTGCTTTTACGAACGAGCTTCCTTGCAGTTTACGCTTACATTTTAATCCTATTAATAACTGCAATCTGTCCTCTACGATTTTACGAACGAATTTCAACATTTAGACGTAAAACTGCATTCAGACGTAAATCGGCTTTCTTCGCTCAATCATCAGATTTCAGTTCACGTTTACGTCTTAGTTTCAACTGCATACTGCCTTCTGCGAGTATACAAACGAGTTTCAAAGTTTAGACGTAAATCTGCGTCTAATTGCGTTTAGACGTAAATCTGCGTTTAGACGTAAAACTGCGTTTAGACGTAAAACTGCGTTTAGACGTAAAACTACGTTTAGACGTAAATCTGCGTTTAGACGTAAAACTACGTTCAGACGTAAAACTGCGTTTAGACGTAAATTTGCGTTTAGACGTAAATCTGCATTTAGACGTAAATCTGAGTTTAGACGCAAAACTGCGCTTAGACGCAAAACTGCGCTTAGACGCAATCTGTGCTTAGACGCAAAACTGCGCTTAGACGCAATCTGCGCTTAGACGCAAACTGCACTTAGATACAAACTGAGAATTTGCTTTTGCATCATAATAGTTTTTGAACAAACGCAGCTTTTGGTTTTTAATCGTTATAAGATTTCCGCTGCACTAATTCACCCCCCCCCTCTTAGTGCTCTCGATCCTAACAAGCACAATGATTAAGTTGGAAATGAGAGGTGATCCCATTAGCTTAATCTTGGGCAATTGGGCCCTTGAAAAACCCAAATTGGGCCGAATGGATCTACCCATTCGGACCCTGATTGCTGTGAGAGGTGCAACCGCCCAAGCCAGGAGGTAGCACCGCTTGGGCTAAGTCTCCCAGGGAGACTGGGCGGTGCAACTGCCCCAACCAGGAGGTAGCACCGCCTGGGCTCAGTCTCCGAGCGAGACTGGGCTGTGCAACCTCCCCTGACAGGAGGTAGCACCGCCTGAGCTTAGTCTTCGAGCTCTGGCAGGTGGTGCAACCACCCCAGTCAGGAGGTGCAACCGCCTAAGCTCGGTCTTCGAGCTCTGGCAGAGAGGTGCAATCGCCCCTGACAGAGGTGGCACCGCCCAGAGGCTTAGTCTTCGAGCTCTGCCAAGCGGTGCAACCGCCCCAGTCAGGAGGTGCAACCACTTGATCCCGGAATTCCGGGAATTGATAGTTTTGAGCTCCAAATTTGAACTGGGTTGGGGCCTATAAATACCCCACCCATTCAGCACTGAAAGAGCAGAACTAACACTCGAAATCTTGATCTTTTTCTGTGATTCTTAGAGCTCAAAATTGTTATAAAGGCCAAAAGTTCTCTCTCTGTTCTTCAAAGTTTTGAGTTGTAAAGAGAGGAGAGAAAATTTCTGTAAGGGTTGTCTCCTAAGCCCGTCAAAAGGAGTGAAACTGTAAAAGGGTGGTTGGCCTTCGCCTATTAAAGGAAGGCCTCTAGTTGACGTCGGTGACCTCATCGGTGGAGGAAGCCAAAAGTGGAGTAGGTCAAGATTGACCGAACCACTCTAAATCTCGATTTGCATTTACTTTGAGCATTTTATCTTTACTGCAAACCTCCTAAATAGCTACTGCCTTCTGCGCTTTTACGAACAAGTTTCTAAGTTCAGAGCTTTCCGAATCTGCGTTTAGACGTAAATCGGCTTTTTCGTACGATCATTACATTTCAGTTTACATTTACGTTTTGATTTCAATCATAACTGCAAACTGCCTTCTGCGCATTTATAAAATATATCTCAAAGTTCAGTATCTTCAAAATTGGCATTTAGACGTAAACCAGTTTTATCGTACGAACGTCGAATTTCAGTTTGCGCTTGCATTCTGATTTTCATCATAAACTGCAAACTGCCTTCGTAGATTTACTTTAACGTCATCACGCTTAATCTTAAGTTAAAGTAATCTTAGAATCGGCTTTTACATCGAAATCGTTTTTATCAAACGAACACAGCTTTCGATTTTAATAGTGAAAGATTTTCGCTGCACTAATTCACCCCCCCCCCCCTCTTAGTGCTCTTGATCCTAACGATTGGTATCAGAGCGGGGTTAACTCTCAAACGGATTAAAACCCAAGAGAGATGGCTTACGCCGGAAACCAAGAGGGCCATTCTATTACACATCCACCCATGTTCAATGGGACGGACTACACCTATTGGAAGACCCGAATGAGGATCTTTCTTATTTCTATGGATTTTAAACTTTAGAATCTTGTCGAAAACGGTTTTTCGAAGTCTTCTCTTCCAATAATCGATTGGAATGATTTGGAGAAGAAGGCTTTCGCTCTTAATGCAAAGGCTATGAATGCCTTATTTTGTGCACTTGATAAAAACGAGTTTAATCGTGTTTCGATTTATGAAACCGCATTTGATATTTGGCATACACTCGAAGTGACTCATGAAGGCACAAGTAGAGTGAAAGAGTCAAAAATCAATCTTTTGTTACACTCTTTTGAACTTTTCCGGATGAAACCGAGTGAGACTATCGGCGACATGTTTACTCGTTTCACGGATGTCGTCAACGGTCTAAAAGGACTCGAAAAAAGTTTTTCGGATTTTGAGCTCGTAAATAAGATTCTAAGATCCCTTTCTAAAAGTTAGGATCCTAAAGTCACTGCTATTCAAGAGGCGAAAGATCTAAACAACTTCCCTCTTGAAGAACTAATTGGGTCATTAATGACCTACGAGATGACTTGCAAAGCTCATGAAGAGCAAGAAGACATCCTTCCAAAGAACAGGAAGGATATGGCACTTAGAACTTCAGAAGACCATTTGAGAGAAAACTCAAGTGATGAGGACTGTGACGATGACTTAGCACTTCTAACAAGAAAATTTAAAAAATTCATTAAAAGAAACAAGTTTAAAAATGACACAAAAAATAAACTTGAACCCAAAAAGGACCAAGTCATTTGCTATGAGTGCAAAAAGCCAGGACACTACAAGAGTGATTGTCCCCAAATCAAAAAGAGAACACCAAAGAAGAAGGCGCTCAAAGCAACATGGGACGATTCAAGCGCATTCGAAGAAGAGGAGTCCAACACCGAGCAAATTGATCATTATGCCCTAATGGCCATCGGAGAAGAGGTAACGGATTTAATTGATGCAGATTTACCTTATCATGAATTATTAAATGCTTTCCATGAATTATTTGATGAATGTAAGATAATTAGTAGAAAATACAAATTGCTAAAAAAGGAGCATGATAGTCTTATTTGTAATTTCGATAAGTTAAAAGCTGAATATCATGATAGTTTAAGCTCATGCATAAAATGCCATGATCTAGAAACTCTCCAAAAGGAAAACTTACTACTTAAGGACACCTTGAAAAAATTCGAGGTTGGTAGCAAGTCATTAAACATGATCCTTGCAAACAAGGGCCACGTTCCCAAAAGAAGTGGAATTGGATTTGTGAGAAGTCCTCACCAAAATCCAACCACCTTCATAAAAGGCCCCATCTTACATGTTCGACACCAAAACAAATGCAACTTTTGTTACAAACTTGGACACAAAACGCATTATTGTCCATTCAAGAAGATGAATCCGAATAAATTAATTTGGGTCCCTAAAGGAACCATGATAAACTCTATGCAACATGATAAACAATGTAGATCTATCCTTGAGGCACCCAAAAGCAAATGGGTACCTAAAAATCAACCTTTCCTGTAAAAATATATAAAAAATTATAAGCTGGAGCAAAAAATAATATCCTACTCCTTGGATTCGCGACATTCATAACCTAAGATTCAAAAAGAACTCGCAATGGTCTAGCGAATGAAGATTAAAAACTTAAAAAAAAACACAAAAGCGATTTAGATACAATCCTATTTGATTTTTCAGAATTAGAAACGCATAATTCACATATCCTCTGGATTTTCGAAGCCATCAATTTCATCAGTTTATAACTTTCGAATCCAACTCTATAACATGAACTGACTAAGTTTGTCATGAACTTACAAGGCTTATCAACTTGAACAAACTATCACAAACATTTGTACGACATTGAGAGTATGCACGTCAAAAGATCTATCTTGATCGTGCTAGTCATAGGTGCCCAGCAAGCCAATCACGTGAGTGATGACACGTGTGACTTGATACAAAATCTTTTTGCTTATTATATTTTGGCGTATATCACTTTATAACTATTGCATAAATGCATATATATATTGTGATGTCCTTGGATTTGTGCAAAGGGAATCGGATCGTGATGAGATCACGATAATGAGATCGATTCACCTTTAAACACATATCCTAAATAATCCCGGTCATAGGTTACTCGAGAGGGACATCGTGATAACCGGATAGACTGGTGTGCTGTATACCCGTCCATATGATGGATGCAGCTGGTCTCATAGCTGCTCATGTAGGGACACTAGGGATACAGTACAGGTGCTCATTGGCGAATGAGTTCACTGATTGATTCACTTACGGAATGCTGGATGGTTGATGATGCCTTATTGTCAGACAGTGATTCCGTAGTCCTAGTGGTGTATCTGGTCCTTAGACTTGAGACACCAAGGATGTCCTGTATGAGTGCTCCACTCTTTGATACCAGACTTATAGGTTTGGCTGTCCCAGATCTAGTACAACTGGTCATTGGGAGTGGTAGTCGACCTTACGAGGGCTATTGAGTGTCGACAGAGGATCATCCACTCTCGGCATCATGAGAGGAATATCCCATGTGTTCTTGCTCAAACAAATCCCTGGCCAGGGTCATTCGGGTTGAGAGAGAAAGAGTTCTCCGGGAGAATCCGATTAGAGCGAGACTTGAGTAGAAACCGTATGGGTCTGACAGCACCATGCTCGATATACGGTCTCTGGGATATTAGATGAATGAGGGACTATAGG
This sequence comes from Musa acuminata AAA Group, assembly GCF_036884655.1. Lineage (NCBI taxonomy): Eukaryota > Viridiplantae > Streptophyta > Magnoliopsida > Zingiberales > Musaceae > Musa > Musa acuminata. The sequence goes on along the minus strand of NC_088355.1, from coordinate 14,805,813 downwards.
TACATGGTAACTGAGGACAGACAGGTCCAATGGATTGGATTCCCCTGTATCGTCTGGGGACTACGGCGTAGTGGCATAGTACGTCCGTAGTCGATGAGTCGAGTGAATTATTACAGAGATAATAATTCACTAAGTTAGAAGGAGTTCTGACAGGTATGACTCACACACATATGGTAGGCATTGCGATGAATAGAGGTTCGGATATGAGATATCCGACGGAGCCCTTGTCTTATTGGATGCAGATCCAATACCCACTAGGGAAGGACCCATTAGGGTTTGACACGGGATCTCTATAAATAGGAGGGATTCACAGCCTCATAGGCTAGAGTCTTTGCTTGCCTTTCCTATTCTCCTCTCCCTCTCCACCTCAGAGTAGGCCTGGAGTTTTGAGGAGCGTCGTCGCAACCCTACTGTGTGGATCACCGCTAGAGAGGAGGACGCTTGACCTCCTTCACCCTCTCCTAAGGATCTGTAAGGAAACAGGGATATACGATCTCCCTAGGTAACACAATCTCTATACGCAGTTTTGTGTTTTGCGGATTTTTGCGCACCAATCTTCGCACGATAACGAACATCTTTTTGGGAATCGGGGATTTTTGCTTTCTTGTTCTTCTGCTGCGCATATAATGTCGCCCCCCATGATTTCCCAATAGTGGTATCAGAGCCAGGTTGTTCGTGCGAATGATTGGTTTTGAACTGCGTGTGTTGTGTTTAGGAAGAATATTGACGTCAAAATCGTTGACGCAAAAGCGAGGAAGGGCAGCAACAGTTGTTGCCCTCGATCTGCATGCCTGCAGCCACCTGCAGCGGTAGTCGTTGCCACAGCCAGGCAGCACAGCGTCGGCGCATGCGCAAGCGCTGTGCTTGCAGCAGCCGGCCGGCGGTCTGCTTGCAGCAGGCTTGCTGCTGGCGGGGCTGGCAGCCCACGGGCAGAGGCGCCGCAGGGCAGCGGCGCCTGCCGCCGCTACTCCCGCGGGCGAAACCCCCCCACAGGGGCGGCCGCCCGGCGGTACAGCACCGTCTGCAGAGGCAGCGGGGCCCGAAGGGGGCACCCACTCGCAGCGGCATCGCCGCCAGCGGGCGTGCCGCCTGCAGGCGAGGGCAGTGCCCTCGCCCCGCCGCATAGGCCGCCGCCGGCAGGGTGGCGGCGGTGGCAGCAACGAAAAGGGGAAAGGGTATTAGGGATTTTTGGACAAAAGATAGTTTTGCCCCTCAGAATTTTAGAAATTCCAATTTCTGTCTTTTGTCCAAATTACGAAAATACACTTAGGAATTAAGAAATTCCCTACATGTCCCTGATTTCAGAAAAATATTAATTAATTAAAAGGTTTAGTTGATTATTATTTTTATTATTATCTAGTAGTCCTACATTATGATGATTATTTATACATGTGATGTATGATGTGTGGACGGATGATCATGGACCGTGTGATGTGTGTACTTGTGATTATTATTATTGAGGTCTGCGAACCTCCATTATATTTCTCGTTTATTGTCGGGCCTGCGTGCCTATGATTAAGTTGTAATCACATGAGGAGGTGCAGCGGGAGCGTGGATGCGATAGCGGGACCCACGAGACGGACGATCGTGATGCATGGAGATGCATCAAGATGTCGACGGAACCGACGAGGACGAGATGGACGATCACAGGGCATGGAGATGCACCGTTGCACACATAGATCTTGATGTGAGTGATTAGGGCTACTGGCTCGGGCCTAATTATATTAGGTTGTGGTCCATGATCATCTGATGTGATTGCTTATACACATACTAAATATGTATATATATTTGCATGCGATGTAGATATATATTAAATATGTATATGTGTGACATGTCATATTAGGAGACCAAATTATATAAACATCTCTCGATAATATTAAGTCGGTAAACGTGAGGCAATTAGATTGACCCACGTGGCCTTCCATCGTTATGAGTAGGAACCGATTCCCGGTGTAGGTTGAGTTGGTCGAGTCCCTCGAGACTCACCTATATCGCGATTCGCTATCTTGCTTACGACATAGAGATGTCACTGGTGACCTGAGGGCATGGTATGCTTGGTCGAGTCCCTCGAGGGTATATCATCAAATCAGACTCATCTTGTAACGAAGGTGTTGACTTAACCGAGCATCATGGTTGGTCGAGTCCCTCGAGGCCATGGTGATTCGGAGGCCGAACAGGACGGGAATCACAAGGAGTTGTGATCGGCAAGAGTTGCCTACCTTTTAGGCTTAGTGTGATTGGTCGAGTCCCTCGAGGTTACACTAAGACGCTGATTGGATCCTGATCCCCACTATAAGTCTGCCGGAGACTTCCGTTTCACGTGCTGAGGGTGTCGCGTGACTCGTTAGTAAAATAGTGGGAGCATATTAAGATAGAAGTCCATATCTTGATAGTTTATTTCTTGCAAAATCTGCATGTTATTCATTTCTGCTACATCTTTATTTTCAGAAAATGTCGCTTTCAAATCCCTTACGTGGCATACTTGATGTCAATCGCCTCACTGGTCCAAATTATACGGATTGGCTCCGTAACTTGAGAATTGTTCTCACAGCGGAGAAAATTGTGTACGTCCTTGATACAGTGATGCCTACGCCCGAAGAAGGGGCAAGCGAGGATGAGATCGCTCGCTACGTGAAGTACATTGATGACTCCACTCTTGCTCAGTGCTATATGTTGGGCTCTATGACTCCAGAGTTACAGAGACAACATGAAAAGATGGATGCCAGATCTATTCTCCTACATGTCCGTAAATTGTTTGAGGAACAGGGAAGGACTCAACGATATGAGATATCCAAGAGCCTTTTCCGCACTAGGATGACTGAGGGGACACCGGTTCAGAACCATGTCCTAAAGATGATTGAGTGGATAGAGAAACTCACAGGTCTAGGAATGGTCCTAGAGGATAACTTGTGTGTGGACATTGTGCTTCAGTCCCTACCAAATTTCTTTTCACAGTTCATAATGAATTTTAATATGAACAAGCTTGAGGTGACTCTCCCAGAGCTCCTCAATATGTTGAGGGAGGCAGAGAGTACTATTAAGAAAGAGAAGCCAGTTCTCTACACTGGTGAGACCAGAAAGAAAAGGAAAGCAGAAAGGTCCCTTAAGAAGGGAAAGGGCAAGGGCAAACAAGGTAAAGCAAAGGTTGCTAAGAAAGACCCAGCAAAGGACAAAGGCCAGTGCTTCCACTGTGGTAAAGATGGGCATTGGAAGAGAAACCACAAAGAGTACCTTGCAGAAAGGGCGAAACAAAAGCTTGATGAAGCTTCAGGTACATTCATGATCAGTCTCCATTTGTCAGACTCTTATGATAACACATGGGTATTGGATACCGGTAGTGCTTATCATATATGCAATTCGTTGCAGGTTCTGGCAAGGCCTAAGAGACTAGAGAGAGGCGAGATGGACCTCAAGATCGGTAATGGAGCAAAAGTTACTGTATTAGCTGTTGGCGAGGTCGCCCTACATCTGCCTAGTGGAGCTTTTATTGCATTAGATGCATGTTATTTTGTTCCTTCTATTATCAAAAACATTATCTCCATTTCATGTTTAACAGGTAGTGGATATAAATTTGTTTTTGAGAACAATGGTTGTTCGATATTATTAGATGATAAGATCATCACGAAAGGAACATTGCATAATGGTTTATTTATGTTAGACACCACTCCACATATTATGAATGTAAATGTGTCCAAAAGGAAACGAGATGAGTTGAACAGTGCATACCTGTGGCATTGTAGGCTAGGTCACATCCATGAAAGAAGGATTCAAAAGTTGCTAAATGATGGATATCTAGATCCATTCGACTATATGTCTTATGCAACTTGTGAGCCTTGCATTTGTGGAAAACTAACCAAATCTCCATTTAGTAGAACTGGAGAGAGAGCCAATGAGTTGTTGGAACTCATACATAGTGATGTATGTGGACCCATGTCAACTCATGCCATTGGAGGTTACTCCTACTTCATTACATTTACTGATGATTTCTCAAGGTATGGATATGTGTACTTAATGAAGTACAAGTCCGAGGCCTTTGAGAAATTCAGAGAGTATAAGAATGAGGTGGAGAACCAGACTGGAAAGAGTATCAAAACTCTTCGATCAGATCGAGGAGGTGAATACTTAAGTACAGAGTTTACTCAGTTTCTCAAGGACCATGGGATATTATCCCAATGGACACCTCCTTATACACCTCAGCTCAATGGTGTCTCTGAAAGGAGAAATCGTACATTATTAGATATGGTACGGTCCATGATGAGTTTCGCTGACCTACCCATCTCATTCTGGGGATATGCCCTAGAAACCGCAGCTTACCTTCTGAACAGAGTTCCAACTAAGTCGGTAGTGTCTACACCATATGAGATATAGAAAGGGAAGAAGCCTGATCTTAAGGTTGTTAAGATTTGGGGCTGCCCTGCCCATGTTAGAAGACACAACCCCGATAAGTTAGAATCAAGGACAGAGCGATGCAAATTTGTGGGATACCCCAAGGAAACTTGTGGGTATTATTTCTATCATCTCGAGGACCAAAAGGTCTTTGTAGCTAAGAGAGCAGTGTTCCTTGAGAAGGAACACATTCTTGACGGAGACAGGGGGAGAATGATAGAATTGAGCGAGGTTGGAGAACCAAACTCAAGCACCACTCTACAGCCCGAGTATGTTCAGGTACCTAATACACAAGTATCAACTTTACGCAGGTCTGATAGAGTATCTCATCCTCCTGAGAGATATGTGGGACATATTAGAGCAGAGGATGTAGAGGATATTGATCCTCAGACCTACGAGGAGGCTATTATGAGTATAGACTCCGGGAAATGGCAAGAAGCCATGAATTCTGAGATGGATTCTATGTACTCCAATAAGGTTTGGAACCTAGTTGATGCGCCCGAAGGTATTGTACCCATCGGTTGCAAGTGGATCTTTAAGAAAAAGATCGGAGTAGATGGAAAGGTAGAGACCAATCAAGCAAGGCTAGTGGCTAAGGGGTATCGTCAAAGGCAAGGTGTTGACTACGACGAAACTTTCTCACCCGTAGCAATGCTAAAATCCATCAGAATTCTATTGGCTATTGCAGCACACTATGATTATGAGATCTGGCAGATGGATGTGAAAACCGCATTCCTCAACGGGAACCTCGAGGAGGAGGTGTATATGTTAGGATCGAGAGTACTAAGAGGGGGGGGGGGGGGGGGGGGGGGGTGAATTAGTGCAGCGGAAATCTTACAGCAATTTAAAAGCTAAAGCTGCGTTCGTCCGATAAAAAAATGATTTCGATATAAAAGCAGAATCACAGTGCAGTTTGCGTCTAAGCGCAGTTTTGCGTCTAAGCGCAGTTTGCGTCTAAACACAGTTTGCGTCTAAACACAGTTTGCGTCTAAGCGCAGTTTGCATCTAAGCGCAGTTTGCGTCTAAACTCAGTTTTACGTCCAAACGCAGTTTTACGTCAAAACGCAGTTTTACGTCAAAACGCAGTTTTACGTCTAAACGCAGTTTTGCGTCTAAACGCAGTTTTACGTCTAAACGCAGTTTTACGTCTAAACGCAGTTTTACGTCTAAACGTAGTTTTGCGTCTAAACGCAGTTTTACGTCTAAACGTAATTTTACGTCTAAATGTAGTTTTGCGTCTAAAAGCAGTTTTGAACCTTGAAAAGCGTTTTACGTAGAAAGCAATTTGCAGTTATAAATGGAATCCGAATGTAAGTGTAAACTGCAGTGTGAAGATCGTACGAAAACACGATTTACGTTTGAATGCAGATTCTGAAAGATCAGAGCTTAGAAACTCGTTCGTAAAGGCGCAGAGGGTAGTAGCAATGTAGGAGGTTTGCAGTAATGATAAAGTGCTCAAGGTAAAAGCAAACCAGAGATTTAGAGTGGTTCGGTCAGTCTTGACCTACTCCACTTTTGGCTTCCTCCTCCGACGAGGTCACTGACGTCAACTAGCTGCCTTCCTTCAATGGGCGAAGGCTAACTGCCCTTTTACAGTTTCTCTCCTTTTGACAGGCTTAGGAGACAACCTTTACAGATCCTTTCTCTCCTCTCTTTATAACTCAAGACTTAAAGAACAGAAGGAGGAGAACTTTAGGACTTTACACAAATTTGAGCTCTTAGAATCACTGAAAAGATCAAGAATTCGGTGTGGATCTGTATCTTTTCAGTGCTGAATGGGTGGGGTATTTATAGGCCCCAACCCAGTTCAAATTTGGAGCTCAAAACGATCAAATCGATCAAATCCCAGAATTCTGGGATCAGGCGGTTGCACCTCTTGACTGGAGAGGTGGCACCGCCTGGCAGAGCTCGACGACTGAGCTCAGGCGATTGCACCTCTCTGCCAGGGCTCGAAGACTGAGCTCGATGGTTGCACCGCCTGGCAGAGCTCGAAGACTGAGCTCGGTGGTTGCACCGCCTGGCAGAGCTCGAAGTCTGAGCTCGGTGGTTGCATCACCTGGCAGAGCTCGAAACTGAGCTCAGGCTGATGCACCTCTCTGCCAGAGCTCGAAGACTGAGCTCGGTGGTTGCATCACCTGGCAGAGCTCGAGACTGAGCTCAGGCTGATGCACCTCTCTGCCAGAGCTCGAAGACTGAGCTCGGTGGTTGCACCGCCTGGCAGAGCTCGAAACTTGAGCTCTGGCGGTGCTACCTCTTGACAGAGGAGGTTGCACCGCCCAGTCTAGCTCGAAGACTGAGCTCTGGGCGGTTGCACCTCTTGGCTGGGGCGGTTGCACCGCCCAGCCTCGCAGCCCTGGCGGTTGCACCTCCTGGCTGGGGCGGTTGCACCGCCCAGCCTCGCAACCCTGGCGGTTGCACCTCCTGGCCTAGGCGGTTGCATCGCCTGGTGCAATCAGGGTCCGAATGGTTCGCTCCATTCGGCCCAATTTGAATCTTTTCAGGGGCCCAATTGCCCCAAGATTAAGCTAATGGGATCACCTCCCATTTTCAAGCTTAATCATCGTGCTAACTACGATTAACTCTAAGACAACTTCTGCAGCTTTGCTCCGATGCGTCAATCGCTTCTTCCGGCGAGTTTCCGGCGAACTTCCGTCGATCATCCGATAAACCCTCGGTGATCCTTCTGCGGACATCCGGCATACTCCTGGACTTTGCGACGATCCACTTGGCGAGTTCCGACGAGCTTCGCTTGGCATGCTTCTGGACTTCTCGGATCTGTTCTCGCTGAACCTCCGACGACCGTCCGAACTTCCGTCGAACTCTCGAACTCCCAACGTGATCATGATCTTGACTCCGGCGCAACACCTGCTGCTTGTCTTACTCTCATCGTAGTTAATCCTGCACACTTATCTCAACACATAGATTAGATAACAAATGACAATTGACTTCATCATCAAAATCCGAGATTCAACAATCTCCCCCTTTTTGATGATGACAATCAATTGATAAAGGAGTTGTCCTTAACTCCCCCTATCTATATGCCATAGTTGAGATAAGTCAACCTTGAATTCAAGACCTTAGAATTCAAGTGACGTATTGATAAGTTAGATCAGTTAAACTTATCAATGCTCCCATCATGATGCCCATCATGATGTATCTCTTCAAGAATGATGTCAAGGCATGACATACATCATTAAGTTTGTATGATAGTGTTTGTAACTATTCATCATGTAATCATATAAAGCTACGAAGGACTTTTTACATGATGCACACATTTGAGATTTTCTAGCAAGTTTGCATTTTCTTCACAATATAGAATATCAAATCAAAACATGATGCAAACTATAGCGCATGTTCACATATCTCTTGGTGATGCAAGGATGGCATAACTATAACATTGTTTATAGCATCACTCAAGTATTTGCAACTATGACATAGACATGATTATGGCAGTTCAGCTATGACATAGTGTTTATCAATTCATATGTTTCTCCCCCTTTGTCATCAACAAAAAGCATGATAGCATTATCAAGCACATAAAGGAAGTCATGACACATATAATTCTTTGAATATCTCTTTATTGTTTGTTGCTTGAAGGAGGAAAGTCATTTTTCAAAAAGTTTTCATAAGAGTGTACAGGAACATCCCATTTTTAGCATACAAACCGAAAAATGAACTTCTTACATGCATTTGGTTAAAAATATTTGTCACATAATTTGCAACATGTTATTTGATCAAGCGTTGTCAAGGCATGTAATAGTAATAACATCCGAAAAATAATTTTAACTAGTTTAAGTATTCGGACACATCAACATTCCTAATTCTCTTCTTATGTAATCAAATTGTTCTTCACATAGGGGTTTTGTAAAGATATCAGCTAGTTGATGTTTGGTATCAATAAACTCTATGGTTACATCATGATTAGTGACATGATCTCGTATAAAGTGATGTCTAATATCAATGTGTTTTGTTCTTGAGTGTTGTATAGGATTTTTAGTTAAGCATATTGCACTCGTGTTATCACATTTAATGGGAATATCTTTAAGATTCACTTTGTAATCTTCTAAAGTGTTTTTCATCCATACAACTTGTGCACAGCATGCACTTGCTGCAATGTATTCAGCTTCGGTTGTTGATAGAGCAACCGAGTTTTGTTTCTTAGATGACCAGGATACAAGGGCATGTCCTAAAAATTGACATGATCCTGATGTGCTTTTTCTGTCTAGTCTACAGCCAGCGAAGTCCGCATCAGCATAAGCTGTTAATTCAAAATTTTCTGATTTTGGGTACCATAACCCTAGATTGGTAGTTCCATTAAGATATCTGAGTATTCTTTTGACTGCTTTGAGATGAGATATCTTAGGGTCTGATTGAAATCTAGCACAAAGTCCTACACTGAACATGATGTCTGGTCTGGTGGCAGTGAGGTAAAGTAAACTTCCTATCATACCCCTATAGGTTTTTTGATCGAAGCTTTCTCCATTCTCATCGATTTCTAACTTAGTGGAGGTGCTCATAGGAGTGTCAATGGCTTTTGATTTATTCATTTTGAACTTCTTTAGCAAGCTCACAGCATATTTGGTTTGACTAATAAAGATGCCATTGCTTAGTTGTTTGATTTGTAAGCCTAAGAAGAATGTTAACTCTCCCATTAGACTCATTTCGAATTCACGACTCATAGTTTTCGCAAAGGATTCACAAAGAGATTCATTTGTAGAACCAAAGATAATATCATCAACATAAACTTGAACAATGAGAAAATTGTTTTCAAAGTTCTTGATGAATAATGTAGTATCAACCTTGCCTTTTATGAAATTATTTTCAATAAGAAAAGAACTAAGTCTCTCATACCAAGCCCTAGGAGCTTGTTTTAAACCATAGAGAGCTTTAGTTAATCTAAACACATGATTAGGGAGACTATTATTTTCAAATCCAGGAGGTTGTTCAACATAGACTTCTTCGTAAATAAAGCCATTAAGAAAGGCGCTTTTAACATCCATTTGAAACAACTTAAAATTATTACTGCTAGCGTAGGCAAGGAGCATCCTTATGGCTTCCAATCGTGCCACAGGAGCGAAGGTTTCTTCGTAATCGATACCTTCTTCTTAGTTGAAACCTTTGGCCACTAATCTAGCCTTGTTTCTAACCACGATACCATTTTCATTTTGCTTGTTTCTGAAAACCCATTTAGTACCAATAACTAGATGATCGTTTGGTCTAGGAACAAGCTTCCACACTTCATTTCTCTCAAATTGATTTAATTCATCTTGCATTGCGATAATCCATGAATCATCTTTCATGGCTTCATCAACGCATTTGGGTTCAATTTGGGAGAGAAAGACAGTATTTGCACAAAAGGTTTTAAGAGAAGATCGTGTTTGAACTCCCTTTGATGTGTCTCCTAAGATTAGCTCCTTAGGATGAGCATCTACATACTTCCAATCCTTGGGTAAGGAAATCTGAGAAGTGGATGCATCCAAGTTGCTAGTTGGAGACGGGGTCTCGTTTAAATTTAAAGAGTCAAAATTAACATCATCGTCAAGATCATTTTTCGTGATTTCAGAAGTCTCATTGAAAACAACATGAATGGATTCTTCAATAATTAGAGTTCTTTTATTAAAGATACGAAAGGCTTTAGAAACTGTAGAATAACCAAGAAAAATTCCTTCATCGGATTTAGCATCAAATTTTCCTAAGTTGTCTTTTTCATTCAAGATAAAACACTTACACCCAAAGACTTTGAAATATGAAACGTTGGGTTTTTTATTGTTCCATAACTCATAGGGAGTTTTGGTTAGTAGAGGTCTCACTAGAACTCTATTTAGGATATAGCATGCAGTATTTACGGCTTCGGCCCAAAAATATTTGGGTAGGTTATGTTCATTCAACATGGTTCTTGCCATTTCTTGTAAATTTCGATTTTTTCTTTCTACAACTCCATTTTGTTGAGGGTTTCTAGGAGTAGAGAAATTATGGTTGTATCCATTGAGTTCACAAAGTTCTTGGAAATCATGGTTTTGAAATTCACCACCATGATCACTTCTAATTGACGAAATCATAGAACCTTTCTTATTCTGAACGAGTTTGCAAAACTTGGTAAAAGATCTAAGGCATTCACTTTTCTGTTTTAAAAAGTAAGTCCATGTGTATCTGCTATAGTCATCTATGATGACGAAAGCGTATTTGCTACCTCCTATGCTTGATGTGGAGATGGGTCCGAACAAGTCCATATGGATCAATTGTAAGGGCCTAGAGGTGCTTACTTGATTTTTAGATTTGAAGCTACTCTTAATTTGTTTACCTAATTGGCAGGCATCACATACATTATCTTTGATGAACTTGATATGAGGAATTCCTCTTACAAGTTCTTTGGATGATATTTAAGTGATTAGCTTCATGCTAGCATGACCTAATCTTCTGTGCCATATCCAAGCATTCTCATTTAAAGCAGAAAAACATGTTTCATTACATAAATCATCGATGTCAATAGTGTATACGTTATTTTGTTTTAATGCAATCATAGATATGTTTTTGTGAGGTTTTTCAATGACGCAAGCATTATATTCAAATTTGATGATATATCCTTTATCACATAATTGACTAATGCTTAGGAGGTTATGTTTTAGACCATCAACTAGCAAAACATCTTCAATAGAAAAGTTGGATTTGTTACCTATGGTTCCTTTGCCAATGATTTTACCCTTGTTGTTGTCTCCGAAGGTGACATATCCTTCGTTTATGCTAGAGAGCTTAGAGAATTGGGATGAATCTCCGGTCATATGCCTTGAGCATCCACTGTCAAGGTACCATCTCTTGCTCCTAGCTTGCGATGGTTTAGTTTTCTACAAGAAAGGATGATGTTTAGGTACCCATTTGCTTTTGGGTTCCTCACAAATAGATCTACATTTTTTATCATGTTGCATAGAATTTGTCATGGTTCCTTTAGGAACCCAAATTAATTTGTTTGGACTTATTTTCTTGAATGGACAACAATGTGTCTTGTGACCAAACTTGCAACAAAAGTTGCATTTGCTTCTAACATGTAAGATGGGGCCTTTTACAAAGGTAGTTGGATTTTGGTGAGGACTCCTCACAAATCCAATCCCACTTCTTTTGGGAGCATGACCCTTGTTTGTAAGGATCATGTTTAATGACTTGCTACCAACCTCGAATTTCTTCAAGGTGTCCTTAAGTAGCAAGTTTTCTTTTTGCATAGTTTCTAAATCATGACATTTGATACATGAATTTAAACTATCATGATGTTCGACTTTTAACTTATCAAACTCACAAGTAAGACTATCATGCATCTTTTTCAGCAATTTATATTTTCTACTTATACTCTTGCATTCGTCAAATAATTCATTGAAGGCATTTAATAATTCATCGAAAGATAAATCAGCATCTAATAAATCCGTTACCTCCTCTCCGATGGCCATTAAGGCGTAATGAGCAACTTGCTCGGTGTTGGACTCCTCTTCTTCAGATGCGCTCGAGTCATCCCATGTTGCTTGAAGAGCCTTCTTCTTTGATGTTCTTCTTTTGACTTGGGGACAATCATTCTTGTAGTGTCCCGGCTTTTTACATTCGTAGCAGATCACTTGGTCCTTTTTGGGTTCAAGTTTATTTTTCACATCGTTTTTAAACTTGTTTCTTTTGAAGAATTTCTTAAACTTTCTTGTCAAAAGTGCCAAGTCATCATCACAGTCCTCATCACTTGAGTTTTCTCTCAAGTGGCATTCAGAAGTTTTAAGTGCCATATCCTTCCTGTTCTTTGGAAGGATGTCTTCTTGCTCTTCATGAGCTTTGCAAGTCATTTCGTAGGTCATTAATGACCCGATTAGTTCTTCAAGAGGGAAGTTGCGCAGATCTTTTGCCTCTTGAATGGCAGTGACTTTAGGATCCCAACTTTTAGGAAGGGATCTTAGTATTTTATTTACGAGTTCAAAATCCGAAAAACTTTTTCCGAGTCCTTTTAGACCGTTGACGACATCCGTGAAACGGGTAAACATGTCGCCAATGGTTTCACTCGGTTTCATTCGGAAAAGTTCAAAAGAATGCAGCAACAGATTGATTTTTGACTCTTTCACTCTACTTGTGCCCTCGTGGGTCACTTCAAGTGTGTGCCAAATATCAAATGCAGTTTCGCAAGTTGAAACACGATTAAACTCGTTTTTATCAAGTGCGCAAAATAAGGCATTCATAGCCTTTGCATTAAGAGCGAAAGCCTTCTTCTCCAAATCGTTCCAATCGATCATTGGAAGAGAAGACTTTGAAAATCCATTTTCAACAAGGTTCCACAGTTCAAAATCCATAGAAATAAGAAAGATCCTCATTCGGGTCTTCCAGTAGGTGTAGTCCGTTCCACTGAACATGGGTGGACGTGTAATAGAATGCCCCTCTTGGTTTCCGGCGAATGCCATCTCTCTTGGGTTTTAATCCTTTAGAGAGTTAACCTTGCTCTGATACCAATTGTTAGGATCGAGAGCACTAAGAGGGGGGGGGGTGAATTAGTGCAGCGGAAATCTTACAGCAATTTAAAAGCTAAAGCTGCGTTCGTCCGATAAAAAATGATTTCGATATAAAAGCAGAATCACAGTGCAGTTTGCGTCTAAGCGCAGTTTTGCGTCTAAGCGCAGTTTGCGTCTAAACACAGTTTGCGTCTAAGCACAGTTTGCGTCTAAGCGCAGTTTACGTCTAAGCGCAGTTTGCGTCTAAGCGCAGTTTGCGTCTAAACTCAGTTTTACGTCCAAACGCAGTTTTACGTCAAAACGCAGTTTTACGTCTAAACGCAGTTTTGCGTCTAAACGCAGTTTTACGTCTAAACGCAGTTTACGTCTAAACGCAGTTTTGCGTCTAAACGCAGTTTTACGTCTAAACGTAATTTTACGTCTAAATGTAGTTTTGCGTCTAAAGGCAGTTTTGAACCTTGAAAAGCGTTTTACGTAGAAAGCAATTTGCAGTTATAAATGGAATCCGAATGTACGCGTAAACTGCAGTGTGAAGATCGTACGAAAACACGATTTACGTTTGAATGCAGATTCTGAAAGATCAGAGCTTAGAAACTCGTTCGTAAAGGCGCAGAGGGCAGTAGCAATGTAGGAGGTTTGCAGTAATGATAAAGTGCTCAAGGTAAAAGCAAACCAGAGATTTAGAGTGGTTCGGTCAGTCTTGACCTACTCCACTTTTGGCTTCCTCCTCCGACGAGGTCACCGACGTCAACTAGCTGCCTTCCTTCAATGGGCGAAGGCTAACTGCCCTTTTACAGTTTCTCTCCTTTTGACAGGCTTAGGAGACAACCTTTACAGATCCTTTCTCTCCTCTCTTTATAACTCAAGACTTAAAGAACAGAAGGAGGAGAACTTTAGGACTTTACACAAATTTGAGCTCTTAGAATCACTGAAAAGATCAAGAATTCGGTGTGGATCTGTATCTTTTCAGTGCTGAATGGGTGAGGTATTTATAGGCCCCAACCCAGTTCAAATTTGGAGCTCAAAACGATCAAATCGATCAAATCCCAGAATTCTGGGATCAGGCGGTTGCACCTCTTGACTGGAGAGGTGGCACCGCCTGGCAGAGCTCGACGACTGAGCTCAGGCGATTGCACCTCTCTGCCAGGGCTCGAAGACTGAGCTCGATGGTTGCACCGCCTGGCAGAGCTCGAAGACTGAGCTCGGTGGTTGCACCGCCTGGCAGAGCTCGAAGTCTGAGCTCGGTGGTTGCATCACCTGGCAGAGCTCGAAACTGAGCTCAGGCTGATGCACCTCTCTGCCAGAGCTCGAAGACTGAGCTCGGTGGTTGCATCACCTGGCAGAGCTCGAGACTGAGCTCAGGCTGATGCACCTCTCTGCCAGAGCTCGAAGACTGAGCTCGGTGGTTGCACCGCCTGGCAGAGCTCGAAACTTGAGCTCTGGCGGTGCTACCTCTTGACAGAGGAGGTTGCACCACCCAGTCTAGCTCGAAGACTGAGCTCTGGGCGGTTGCACCTCTTGGCTGGGGCGGTTGCACCGCCCAGCCTCGCAGCCCTGGCGGTTGCACCTCCTGGCTGGGGCGGTTGCACCGCCCAGCCTCGCAGCCCTGGCGGTTGCACCTCCTGGCCTAGGCGGTTGCACCGCCTGGTGCAATCAGGGTCCGAATGGTTCGCTCCATTCGGCCCAATTTGAATCTTTTCAGGGGCCCAATTGCCCCAAGATTAAGCTAATGGGATCACCTCCCATTTTCAAGCTTAATCATCGTGCTAACTACGATTAACTCTAAGACAACTTCTGCAGCTTTGCTCCGATGCGTCAATCGCTTCTTCCGGCGAGTTTCTGGCGAACTTCCGTCGATCATCCGATAAACCCTCGGTGATCCTTCTGCGGACATCCGGCATACTCCTGGACTTTGCGACGATCCACTTGGCGAGTTCCGACGAGCTTCGCTTGGCAAGCTTCTGGACTTCTCGGATCTGTTCTCGCTGAACCTCCGACGACCGTCCGAACTTCCGTCGAACTCTCGAACTCCCAACGTGATCATGATCTTGACTCCGGCGCAACACCTGCTGCTTGTCTTACTCTCATCGTAGTTAATCCTGCACACTTATCTCAACACATAGATTAGATAACAAATGACAATTGACTTCATCATCAAAATCCGAGATTCAACAGTATATGATGCAACCTGAGGGATTCGTGTCCAAGAACTGCCCAGATAAGGTGTGTAGGTTGCTTAGATCCATTTATGGACTAAAGCAATCTTTCCGAAGTTGGAACATAAGATTTGATAAGGCAATCAGATCTTATGACTTCGTTAAGAACGAAGATGAGCCTTGTGTATACAGAAAGGTAAGTGGGAGTGCTATCACCTTTTTGGTGTTATATGTGGATGACATCCTCATCATTGGGAATGACATAGGAATGATATCCACAGTAAAGGCTTGGTTATCTAGACACTTCTCCATGAAGGACTTAGGGGAAGCATCCTATATTTTGGGGATTAGAATCTATAGAGATAGATCCAAGAGGATGCTTGGCTTGTCCCAGTCCAGGTACATAGAAACCATTGTCAAAAGGTTTGGCATGGAAAATTCCAAGAGAGGTCTCATACCGATGAGACATGGGATATCGCTTTCTACGAGTATGTCCCCAAAGACTCCAGAAGAAAGGGCGAACATGGATATGATACCTTATGCCTCAACAATAGGGTCTATCATGTATGCCATGCTATGTACTAGGCCTGATATAGCGCATGCTCTGAGTGTCACGAGCAGGTATCAGGCGGATCCAGGCTTGGAGCACTGGAAAGCAGTAAAGTGTATCCTTAAGTACTTGAGAAGGACTAAGGATCCTTTACTAGTATATGGAGGTAATAGCCTTAAGGTTGAAGGCTACACTGACTCAAGTTTTCAGTCTGATGTCGATGATAGCAAGTCGAATTCAGGGTATGCGTACACCTTGAATGGAGGAGCAGTGTGCTGGAAGAGTTCCAAGCAAGATACCACTGCTGACTCGACCACAGAGGCGAAGTACATTGCTGCATCAGATGCAGCAAAGGAGGGAGTCTGGGTGAAGATGTTAATCACAGATTTGAGAGTCGTTACGAATAGCGAGAAGTCGACTTCCTTATATTGCGACAACTATGGGGCGATTACTCAAATAAAGGAACCCGGGTCTCATCAGAAGTGTTCTGAGGAGGTTCCAGCTTATTAGAGAGATCGTAACCCGAGGAGATGTAGCAGTGGAAAGAGTTCCATCCGAAGATAACATTGCAGATCCACTGACAAAGCCGTTGCCTCATATTGTCTTTGAGCGTCACAGGAGTCTGATGGGGATCAGACACATATGTGATTGGCTTTAGGTCAAGTGGGAGATTGCTAGTCATAGGTGCCCAGCAAGCCAATCACGTGAGTGATGGCACGTGTGACTTGATACAGAATCTTTTTGCTTATTATATTTTGGCATATATCACTTTATAACTATTGCATAAATGCATATATATATTGTGATGTCCTTGGATTTGTGCAATGGGAATCGAATCATGATGAGATCACGATAATGAGATCGATTCACCTTTAAACACATATCCTAAATAATTCCGGTCATAGGTTACTCGAGAGGGACATCGTGATAACCGGATAGACTGGTGTGCTGTATACCCGTCCATATGATGGATGCAACTAGTCTCATAGCTGCTCGTGTAGGGACACTAGGGAAACAGTACAGGTGCTCATTGGAGAATGAGTTCACTGATTGATCCGCTTACGGAATGCTGGATGGTTGATGATGCCTTATTGTCAGACAGCGATTCCGTAGTCCTAGTGGTGTATCTGGTCCTTAGACTTGAGACACCAAGGATGTCCTGTATGAGTGCTCCACTCTTTGATATCAGACTTATAGGTTTGGCTGTCCCAGATCTAGTACAGTTGGTCATTGGGAGTGGTAGTCGACCTTACGAGGGCTATTGAGTGTCGACAAAGGATCATCCACTCTCGGCGTCATGAGAGGAATATCCCATGTGTTCTTGCTCAAACAAATCCCTGGCCAGGGTCATTCGGGTTGAGAGAGAAAGAGTTCTCCGGGAGAATCCGATTAGAGCAAGACTTGAGTAGAAACCGTATGGGTCTGACAGCACCATGCTCGATATATGGTCTTTGGGATATTAGATGGATGAGGGACTATAGGTACATGGTAACTGAGGACAGACAGGTCCAATGGATTGGATTCCCCTGTATCGTCTGGGGACTACGGCGTAGTGGCATAGTACGTCCGTAGTCGATGAGTCGAGTGAATTATTACAGAGATAATAATTCACTAAGTTAGAAGGAGTTCTGACAGGTATGACTCACGACAAGCTCGATATTGGGCCTAGAGGGTCACACACATATGGTAGGCATTGCGATGAGTAGAGGTTCGGATATGAGATATCCGACGGAGCCCTTGTCTTATTGGATGCAGATCCAATACCCACTAGGGAAGGACACATTAGGGTTTGACACGGGATCTCTATAAATAGGAGGGATTCACAGCCTCATAGGCTAGAGTCTTTGCTTGCCTTTCCTATTCTCCTCTCCCTCTCCACCTCAGAGTAGGCCTGGAGTTTTGAGGAGCGTCGTCGCAACCCTGCTGTGTGGATCACCGCTAGAGAGGAGGACGCTTGACCTCCTTCACCCTCTCCTAAGGATCTGCAAGGAAACAGGGATATACGATCTCCCTAGGTAACACAATCTCTATACGCAGTTTTGTGTTTTGCGGATTTTTGTGCACCAATCTTCGCACGACGACGAACATCTTTTTGGGAATCGGGGATTTTTGTTTTCTTGTTCTTCCGCTGCGCATATGATGTCGCCCCCCATGATTTCCCAACAGATCGTGCAAAAGTTCTTATCTTAAAATGAAAACTCTTACGTAATTACGTAAGTAAATTTGATTCCTCTGAATGAAAATTTTTCTCAAGACAAAAACTCGCAAATCAGATCACACTGCGATCAGAACAAGTGCTCACCGCCTGCAGGCGGTGGCACCGCCCCAGCTAGAGGTAACACCTCCGGTTGTCACGTGTTGCAAGTGGTTGCACCGCTCCAGCCAGAGGTGCAACCGCCAACAACTCTGCCCTTTTTAACCCAAGCTAGGGCCGGCGGTGAAACCGACCCCAACTTACTCCCTTCCCTTCCTTACTCTTCCAAAGCTCCTCAATCCCCATTTCTCCCCTCATAGCATCCCAATTACCTCTCATTTCGAAGCAAAACATCAACAATCCTTCCCTCTCTTGAAGATCTTACTAAGGTATTCTCTAAAAAGCTCTTAAATTCTGTTTTCTTTCATTTACTCTTGCTCATCACTACTCTTCTAAAACAGTAGTAGTTATGGGATCTAGAAGATCCTCAAGGGACAAAGGAAAGAGGAGATTAGTGGAAGATTTTGATCTAACCCTTTTCGATTCAAAATACCATGCTGAAAAATTTTCCTCTTTCGAACTTAGGAGTGTCAATAAAGGAAAATATGTAGATTTAAATGAGCTAAGAGACTTAGAGACAATCCAGTGGTTTGCAAACTTAGATCTACTCCCTATCTTACAAATTAAAGAACCCATCTATCCAAGACTTGTTAGATTATTTTACAACAACATACAAGTAGATGAAGAAGAAAGAATGTCTACCTATCTCTTAGGACAACACATCTCCATTACGGATAAATTTATTTGCAACATGATAGGCATTCCCATAAAAAGTAGAGGACTTTACTTTAGAGGATCATGGGATGATGAAGCTGTTGGAACCACATATGTTGAAGCTTTAAGAACAATCTTTGCCAATCCCAACTTAGCATTTGTTCCTAAAAGTTGTGAACATCTACTGCCTCTAAACACTAAGGTACTTCATCATATCCTAACTAGCATTATTCTCCCTAAACAATACCATCATGATGAAGTAAGCCAATTAGAATTAGGAACTATGTATTTGATCATGAAAGGACATGACATCTGTCTTGATTATCTTATCCAACAAAACATGTTAGAACTATCTAAGAAAGACATGATGCTCCCATATGTTGGTTTAATCACTAGAATAATGAAAGCCTACGATATTCTAATACCGCCAGAAGAAGAAGTAATAAAAGTAGATAGGTTCAGCATAATAAATAAAAATCTACTTCACCGATTAAGATGTTTTTATAGAAACGGTAACTGTGTTAGAATGCCTAGAAGAACCGACCCCCCTCAACCTGAGCCAGAACCGGAAATACCAGTCTTTAGGGGTACTCAATCTCCTCCGATCTGTCCCTTTGAGGAAACACATCCATTTGAGCAAACTTATACATCATCTGTCGAAGATATTGGGATTCGGATGGACCGATTCGAACAAAGACAAGAATGACTTGAACATCGACAAGATCAAATCCTATCTGAGCTGCAGCAAATTCATCAACAATTTGACTCTTTATTTAGGCACTTTAATTTTTCACCTCATGAATGAGCTTGTATGAACACAATCATCTATTGTTGTTGTAAACTCCTTATATTACTCACCATGATGGGCTTTACCTTGATCCTTGATATGGTTACCTGATATATTTTTCTTGTGAGCATATGCAGAGTTACAAACTTCTCTCACTGTTTATCTCGGATTTTACATTGAAACTAAATGTTTTGAAAACCTTGTGTCTTGATTTCCATGATAAATATAATTTGAGAAAGTGATACACCAATGCAGTTGATAAGTCATGACATTGCCATGATATTGATACTAAACTAGCCGATATTTTTACAAAACCTCTAAGTGAAAAACAATTTGATTTCATAAGAAGAGAATTAGGAATGTTGATGTGTTCAAATACATAAACTAGTTAAAATTATCTTTCGGACGTTATTGAATAATCAAATCACTTGATTGCCATTACATCCCTAAATAACATGTTGGAAATTATGTGTTGAATACAAAAATGTTTTGTCTTTTGATTGTATTTGAAAATCTGTAGCATAGTCTTGTCCGAATGCATGAAAGAGTTAATTTCATTTTCGGATTCGCTTAACAATTGGAATGCTAAAAATCAGATTTTCTCGTACACTCTTATAAAAAAAATATTTTTCTGAAATGGATTTGATAAAATGATTCCATCTTGAAATATGGATGATAGTATTTCTATTTACAAAAAGTTGTTTCACATATCTTGACTCAAAGCAAACTCACAAATAGAATGAATCAAAGCAATCAACATATCATGTTTTCCTTTATGTGCTTGAACAATTAATTTCCTATCAGTTACTATTGGAAATAACATGAATCAAGTAAAGGCATGAAACAATCATCGCACATATACTCAAAATTTACTTATATTGTTCTCTTGATATCACAACTACCATGCTTTTTTGTTGATGACAAAGGGGGAGAAATATATGAATTGATGCTATAAACACTGATGCTATAATTATGCCATGCTTGCATCACCAAGAGATATATGAATAAATGCTATGATTTGCATTATGCCTTGTATCGTGTCAAGATATCAAACGAAAAACTTGCATCGTAATTTTACGAGTTGATATCTTACCGTGTGATGAATTGCAATACTTGCTAAAATATTTGAAATGTGTACTTGAAATGTGTACATCATGTAATGATATCAAAATCTTACTTCACAGTTTTACATGCTGATATCTTACAATATGATGAATTGTTACTATTACCATCATTCAAACTTGTAATGTAAAATTTGAAAATGAATGTCAAGCCTTGACATCATCTTCAGAGAGATACATCATGATAGGAATCATGATGGAAATATTTATAAGTTCAAATGATTTTAACTTATCAATATATCTCTTGAATTCTTAAGGTTTTGAATTCAAGAATGACTTATCTCAAGTATGGCATATAGACAGGGGGAGTTAAGGTTAACTCCATTATCAATTGATTGTCATCATCAAAAAGGGGGAGATTGTTGAATCTCGGATTTTGATGATGAAGTCAATTGTCATTTGTTGTCTAATCTATGTGTTGAGATAAGTGTGTAGGATTAACTACGATGAAAGTTAGACATGCAGCAGGAGTTGTGTCGGAGTCAAGACAATGATCACGTTGGGAGTTCGAGAGTTCGACGGAAGTTCGGACAGTCGTCGGAGGTTCTACGGGAACAAATCTGAGAAGTCCATAAGCTTGCCAAAAGAAGCTCGTCGGAACTCGCCAAGTGGATCGTCGCAAGTCCAGGAGTTTGCCGGAAGTCCGTAGGAGCATCACCGAGGGTTCATCGGATGATCGACAAAAGTTCGTCGGAAACTCGCCGGAAGAAGCGATTGACGCACCGGAGAAAGCTGTAGAAATTGTCTTAGGATTTATCATAGTTAGCACAATGATTAAGTTGGAAATGGGAGGTGATCCCATTAGCTTAATCTTAGGGCAATTGGGCCCCTGAAAAACCCAAATTGGGCCGAATGGATCTACCCATTCGGACCCTGATTGCTATGGGAGGTGCAACCACCCAAGCCAGGAGGTAGCACCGCCTGGGCTAAGTCCCCCAGGGAGACTGGGCGGTGCAATCGCCCCAGCCAGGAGGTAGCACCGCCTGGGCTCAGTCTCCGAGCGAGACTGGGCGGTGCAACCTCCCCTGACAAGAGGTAGCACCGCCTGAGCTCAGTCTTCGAGCTCTGGCAGGCGGTGCAACCGCCCTAGTCAGGAGGTGCAACCGCTTGAGCTCGGTCTTCGAGCTCTGGCAGAGAGGTGTAACCGCCCCTGACAGAGGTGGCACCGCCCAGAGGCTTAGTCTTCGAGCTCTGCCAGGCGGTGCAACCGCCTCAGTCAGGAGGTGCAACCGCCTGATCCCGGAATTCCAGAAATTGACAGTTTTGAGCTCCAAATTTGAACTGGGTTGGGGCCTATAAATACCCCACCCATTCGGCACTGAAAGAGTAGAACTAACACTCGAAATCTTGATCTTTTTCTGTGATTCTTAGAGCTCAAAATTGTTGTAAAGGCCAAAAGTTTTCCTCCCACTGTTCTTCAAAGTTTTGAGTTGTAAAGAGAGGAGAGAAAATTTCTGTAAGGGTTATCTCCTAAGCTCGGTAAAAGGAGTGAAACTGTAAAAGGGTGGTTGGCCTTCGCCTATTGAAGGAAGGCCTCTAGTTGACGTCGGTGACCTCGTCGGTGGAGGAAGCCAAAAGTGGAGTAGGTCAAGATTGATCGAACCACTCTAAATCTCGGTTTGCATTTACTTTGAGCATTTTATCTTTACTGCAAACCTCCTAAATAGCTATTGCCTTCTGCGCTTTTACGAACGAGTTTCTAAGTTCAGAGCTTTCCGAATTTACGTTTAGACGTAAATCGGCTTTTTCGTATGATCATTACATTTCAGTTTACGTTTACGTTTTAATTTCAATCATAACTGCAAACTGCCTTCTGCGCATTTATAAAACATATCTCAAAGTTCAGTACCTTCAAAATTGGCATTTAGACGTAAACCGGTTTTATCGTACGAACGTATTATTACTTTTAGAGTTTTCGATGAATGGCATACGGTAGTAATATTTATAGAATGATAAAAAAAATTTAGAAGTTTATTATTTGATTTTTAATTTTTTTTCTTCTATTGGTTTTGATAATACATCAACAAATACTACTTGTATTCCAAGCAGTTTGTCAATCTTTTTTTGTGATATATGTATAAGATATTCTTAAATCTCTTAAAACATTTCTTTCTCTTGTTAAGCAAGCTATTTCATTCATATGGGGTTATCCATAGGACTAAAATTTGCAAGTTAAATGACAAAAGGCTCAAAAGATTTCCTAGGATGTTCCTACCCAATGAAATTCTATATATGAATTGTTTAAAGAATATTTTAAATATAAAATTATTATACATTTTTATTGTAAATAATGTTATGCAAATTTTTTTATAGCACTACAATGTATGTGAAAGAATTTTGAAAATTTTAAATTTTTTAATAATATAACAGATACTTTATATGATATTTATTATCCTATTGTATACAATTATTAGTTCATTAGAAGAATATAAAAATTATAATGATTTAAATATGACAATAATGGCTATAAAATTAAATTAGAATTTTTTTTTTAAATTATCGATTTATTTAGTTGTATGTGTTTTTTATCCTCTTATTAGATTAGCTAACTTAGGTGATTATTTATCTATTTATTATGAAACTTTAGGAGTAAATATTGATATTGGTGATAAAATTAGAAATATTAAAAAATTGATCAATAACTTATACAATCATTATAGTGCTAACTATACTATAGTAGAGAACATGATACTTCCAAAACTTTTAATATATTGTTCAAGTTAGCGGAGGAAGTAAAATCTTTAAGAGAAAAAAAACTATTAGTTAAAGATAAAAAAAAAAAGCTAAGAGGATCCTCAGAGCTTCATGTATATCTATCAACTTCTCTTGAGTTTAGTGAGAATATTATAAGTACAGAGTTTTCGATTCTAGAATGATAAACACGATACACAAGAATATTTTTCAATCTTAACGAAGGTTGCGAGGCAAATAATAGTGATTCCAGTGTCGACAGTAGCTATTGAGCAAGTTTTTAGTGCGCGAGGATGGTACGTAAATGAAATCAAATCACGCGTAATTTCTAAATCGCTCAAATATGCAATGCATCGAGATCAGACAAAGTTGACGAAACAAAACTAAAATATCGTTTGTGAAAAATAATAACCTCCTTTTCAATATAGATTACTGAAACATCTAACATCGATTAGATATTTATAATTTTATTTAATTTTATGTCAAATATTTTAGTTATGTCATTATATATTTACACACATTAAGTCATTATGAATGTACATTAATTATTTTTAAAAAATTAAAGATAAAAATTATATTTTTTATATATTATAAATTATCTTTAAAAAATATTTAAAAATTATCGATTCAAACCAAAATCAATGGTTTCAAAATTAGTAGTTCGATTTTGATTTCAAATTTTCTCAAATCAGGACGAAACCGAAAACGTGGTCAGATTCAAACGGGAGATGAATTTTCTCATACAATAAATATAATACACATTTATTATAATAGACATAAATATAATATAATATAATATAATATAATATAATATAATTATTAGAGAATATTTTATTTATTGTTTCTCTTTCGGTCGCCGACGAAGCAAGCGACCACTTTCAAACGCTCCGCGGATCTCGTGTTTCCTTATCGCGTCGTTTCAACTCCATTTCTCACCTCACTGCGCTCCTTCGGCTCTTCTCCCATTCCTTCGCTTCTATCTCTTAGAAGAAAAGAGAGAATGCAGCGCCACGGTGATCCCAACCCCTTCGACGAAGACGCAGTCAGTCCCTTCTCGGTAGTGTCACCTCCTCCTCCCTCGTCTTCATCTTTCGAATATGTCGCCGTTGCCTGGTTCTTTGCGCTTCTACTTTTTCCGCTGCATTTACTTGCTTTTCTTGGTTTCAGTCCACTTGCTTGATCTGATATGGCTCGAACTAAATGCACTTCTTCCTGATCCATCAAAGATACCCTTGTCGAGTAGAGACATACGGTTCTTATGGATCTGGACATCGGAGCCCTAGCTCTTGTCGTTGAATGCTTGTCCTATGGGTCTTGGGAATCCGTCGGTTCTGATTTGGTTTTCATTGATCGGATGGTCGATCGGGCTAGCTGCTACGATCTTTCTTGATCGCCAACAGAATTCATCGGCTTCTTCAATTTATGCTAAAGATTTGTTTTCTATTGTGATGATGTACATTGTTGCGGTAGTGTTGTTCGTTTTTTTGATTGTAATGGTTTTCCGTTACAGAATGGAGCAGGATCTGACAAAAAGTCGAAGTTCCCTTCGCTGTCGTCTGTTACTCTGGGTTTCGGAAATAAGCACGATGCGGTTGTTGATGTTCCACTGGAGACGACAAACGTGTGCACTGCGATTTAACAGTTTTTTTTTTGTAATTTTGCTCTGCCCTTTGATGATCCAATGCAGTTTTTGTTTGGGCAATGTTAACAGGATTCCAGAAAGAAGGCACAAGAACTTGCAGCATGGGAAGCAGAACTGAAAAGGAGAGAGACGGTTAGCTCGTCTGTTACCACTATTTCTCCTGTTATTACTCTCTAACATAGTTATCTTGCACAAGTGTGACCTCGGAGGTTCTAAAGTTTAGTTGGCAAGGTTAAAGTTGGGTACAAGTCAGAACAATAATTTTAAAACACCAACAAGATAAGATGCCTTGTAATGGTTGTGGATTTAGATAAGTTATACTGATCAGCATTAGGGTGTATGTGGAGTATAATCTGTTTCTAGTTGAATTTCGACTTGCTGCATTGGCCGTCTCAAGTGGATAAGGTTCCCACAGACGAAGCTTTAATGTCTTAAACTTGGGTTGGCCTACATGAATGAATCTCTGGACATTAGATTTTTTTATCATTGTGGCATTTTCCTTTGGCTTTATCAAATGCTATCACATGGTTGTGGTCTCTAGTGCGGTTTGCAGTTGTAATTTGTATTGCCACATATGAATAAGCTAATATATTTTGCATCCTAGCTGCTATCTCTCAAGCTAGATCATAGACTAAATACTTTAATTTGCTTTTTTGCTTCTTGCAGGAAATTAAACGAAGGGAAGATGCTTTGTCGAATGGTAGGTACGAAAGTTCTTTTGCAAATATACTCTGTATTGTCTGAAACTATTGTGTCCATATACCTTTTCTGCAGCTGGTGTTACTACAGAAGATAAGAATTGGCCACCAGTGTTCCCAATCATTCACCATGATATTGCTAAGGAGATACCAATTCATGCTCAGAGGTTGCAGTATTTAGCATTTGCAAGCTGGCTAGGTATCAGATTTGATTCTGTTTTTTTCATAGCAGTCTTAGTTATGAATTCTTCCACCAAGTATGTGGCATTAGTATCTTATCCTGTTTGCAATTATGTCCATAGAAATAAAAACTTTTAGATTTATGTTATTTTTTAGACATTTGGAGAGTGTGCCAAAACTAGGGTTTTTTTACCTGCACAAGATATCCATTTTCAAGTCAATGCAAGAAGTTTTGTGACCAAGTTCTATAATATTTGTAACTGTAACTACCAGATGGTAGTTGCAAGTCCTCAATGGGTTTTGCTTCTGATTCCTAGTTCCCATTGCAATTAACTTTTCTCCCCCTTTTTCCAGGGGCTTGTTTGCTGTGCCTATAGTTTATCTGGTCTCTATGTTATTCTGTTATTTTGTATTAGCAACTTGGTATCCTTATTAGGAAACTTTAGTCATCAAATTTTGCACTGAACCAGGAGGCCATGGAAACATGGAATGTTGGCTTTAGAATCTCTTATAACCCTGCATTATACTACCCATCAAAACTCTCATCTCTACTGATTATCATAGATATCTACTTTTTGGTGTATGTTATTTATTTGAAATTTGAGTTAGTGCTTGAGGAATGTTTACCAACTTGTATACAACACCTGATGCTGTTGTGCTTCATATTTTCATATGTTAATTACTTCAGGCATGAAAAACCTGGCAGTAGTTTGTACTTTCTCTATTTAGTTAGCGTTTAGCACAGCAGTAATATTTGCCTAGGTTCAATTGTCCATATGGTGCAAATAGTTTACTTCTTTGTAGTTCTTTTCAGGAATTGTTCTGTGTCTTTCTTGGAATATCCTTGCTGTGACTGTATGTTGGATTAAAGGCTGTGGTAAGGCACTCTAGTAGCCTTGACCTATCTGTTATTGTTTGGCTTGGGGTCCTTATTTATTTATTAATCATTGTAGTATGCCATACATTTCTTTCTTGACAGGGGTTAAAGTCTTTTTCCTTGCAATAATCTATGCTTTTCTTGGATGTCCTCTTTCGTATCTATTGTGGTACAGGCCTCTATATCGTGCAATGAGGTAGGTAATCAGAAAGTGACAATTAGTATAGCAGGAATCTTGTATTTTTGCAAATTCAAAGTTAAAATTGTTAAACTCAAATCAAATACAAACAAGTTTAATCATTGCTGATGACTATTAAAATGAAAGTTAATGAAAACATTGATCAAATGCTCGCTGCTTTTTTTCTTGCAAGTGGAGTTTCATGAAATTATTCTACTAATTTTTGCTTTAACATTTTGATTGGTGAACAGGACTGAGAGTGCAGTGAGATTTGGTTGGTTCTTCCTCTTGTACCTGGTGATTCTCTTGATGATCACTTTTTGAGAACTGATCATAATTGGCCATTGATGAGTATTTCATTCTTATTATGTACAGATCCATATTGGCTTTTGCATCATTGCTGCTATTGCTCCTCCAATTGTTTTTGATGGGAAGTCATTGACGTAAGTGATTTTTTGGGCTTGTAATCCTCATACCGCATATGTTTTAGATCAGTGGGCTTTGTTTTCGTTGTTATCATTATATTGTAATTTTATTGCTATTATATATATATGTATACATATATATATATATATATATATATATATATATATATATATATATAAATATATAAATATGTATATATATATGTATACATATATGTATATATATACATATACCTATATATACATACATATGCATATGCTTATACATATGTATACACACACATACATATATACATATAAGATCATATCATATCACGAGTTTCAATAGAAGATGAAGGTTTGGACCAACCATTATTAAGGTAATCTCAACAAATTGTGGTTCATGAACTATTCTGACCATAGTAAATAAACAATCTTGGAACCATGTCTTTGTTAAATTCTTCTCTTCTCACGATAGATTAGATTCTTAAATGAATGGAGCATATTCCATGAAGAACTAGAGAGAACCTGAGTAGCTTGGTTACTGTGTCTTTGTCAAATGTGGTAAACACTTTGAAAACTTCTTAGCAACAAATAGCTTGACCTGGAGCCGGAGTCATGGCCCAGTGATTCTGAGCTTTGTCGACTTGTCTTGGTTAAAGTTAGGTAGAGAACCTTATGTCTTGGTTTAATTTAGTTGGAAGAACTACATTTATCAATCTGATGAATGTATTGGCCTCTTGCAATTGGGTGTTGAGCACTGAATCACAGGGTGGTGAACTAAACACTGGGAGCAAATCAAACCAGGTTTGTGGGATCAACAGATTACTGATTATCTGACTTCCTGCAGTTGAAATTTATTTCTTAGCTTGCATAATGATGATTATATCATTCTTCTATTAACTTCAAATCTAGTATCATACATCTTTCATTTATTTCTTGAATGTTCATGTGGTGGCTAACTGAGACAGTCAATGTTTGATGACGTTTATCTTTGTGGCCTGCACTGAGTTTCTAGGCTTTTATGAGGGGCTACCATCCTAGTTTGATGAATATAAAGTATGATAATGATTATATCTCTTTCATGTAAAATCCTGCCCATGATTTGGGCTTACTGCTACTGTTTGCATGACTTTTATGTACGATCATGTATGTAACATGGAGAAGTTAGTTCCTAGCTAAATGGCTTGTTGAAACTTGAAATGTTGACATTCTGTTCAGCATGCTTCTGCCTGAATACAGTACTAAAGTGTAGATAAGGTTCTTGTTCAGAACTACTTCTGAAATCTCCCTCATGCAGAAGTCATCTTCCATTTCAAAGTAAAAGGACAAGAAAGTATAGTTTGCCTCAGGAGTGGGATGGATTTTGGAAATTAATCCTTGCAATGTCACATTTTTCTTCATGTTATTGTGCTTTACTTTTTTTAGAGATAAGTCACTCCATAATATTCAAGTTTGCTTTCTGCTATCAGGGGTATACTGGCTGCAATTGACACATTTTCAGATCACATGGTTGTTGGGGTAAGTTCACCTTCTCAAAACTTAGTTCCTCTTCCATGATTTTTTGGGTTTACAAGTATTTTCTTTTAATGGCAAAGAACCTTGTTATTTGAAACAGGAAAATTCTCAGTCAATTGTGGATCAATTTTTAGTTAATCTATATATTCTCTAGGTAATTTGTAATTTATGTTGAAATAATGTTAACCTTTGTTTTGATAATTACAGATCTTTTACTTGATTGGTTTTGGCTTATTTTGTTTGGAAACACTTTTAAGCCTCTGGGTGCTTCAGGTTAGTGCCAAAATTTCTTTAGGATTACTTGCAAACTTTGTTTGGAAACCTTTGTTTTGGTAATTACAGATGTTCTATATAATATATTATGCAAACTTTGTTAGTAATAAACTGTTTGAGAGCAAAATTTAGGATGACAATCAATATACATAAGCACAAAGCACTTGTTTATGCACTTTTGTGCTAAGATTTGAACCTTTAGCTTTATTGTTAAGGAATAATGGTCACAAGCAGTTCTCTACGTAACTACATAATTGGATTACTGTTTTTCCATTCGTTTCTAATGATTTGTTTTTCTCACTGTAATTTTGATTTTCGTTTGCAGAAAATTTACATGTACTTTAGAGGTCATAAATGAAGAAATTGCATGCAGTGAAGCCCAAAATGTTTTGATCTAGCGTCCTGCTTAAGCTGCTCTTCTTTTAAATTTATTTCTTTTAGCTTCATTTGTTTCACGATGATGTGACCGTCTGTTGGGTGAGTTTGAATGATCACATTCCTTTTTTCATCTGTTACATTGTCATATCATCTAAGTTCTTTCATTGCTTGTTGAATGGGGTTATTAGCTTGAAGATCATCAGATTACCATTCTGTTGGAGGAATCAACAACTTTGGCCTATTGTTGGGATTTTAGGAATGAAATCATCCCTCAAATGCTTTCAGGAGTCATTGGTGGAATAATGTGATGCTTTAAGATTGGTTGGTTGTACCTGATGATTCCTTTAGTTGATCTGTTAAATGATCTTATGTCTGATATCCCAAGGAACTCTTGTCCAATACCATATTGATAGCCAATTTGGGTTTTAAGCATTGAAGTTGGTTGGTTAATATTACCAAACATGCTGTTATTTTGATTATATGTTGGTTTTGTTTACAAACTTTGGGGTCATCAAATCATAAAAAATATGTTCCTTGTGAGAATGTCCTTGCCATAGAACAATACCGTACGTACGTGCAGAGTTACACAAAAGAGAGAGACGATATGAAGGAAAACGCATGGTAAGATCTTGCAACCCAAGCGGTTAAGTACAATAATGCTTCCTTTCATATTTGGAGATTTGGTTCCATGTTCACGTGTAAGTGACTAATCTGCCCCTACTAGAAAATTGGTGCGAGTAAATGATATCCCTTGGATGGAACCTGGTCAGATGAGATCTTGGTTGTGTCCAAGGATCAATTATTGTTGTGCTTAGTAGTTGGTGCTGCATAGATAGTTGTGTATAATGATTTCATGAGTGATGGATTACTTTGGAATCTTTGTTATGAGGTATATCTCTGTATTGTATTACCAATAAAATATTTTTATTTATGTCCCTTACTCACACGGTGGCTTTCACTAACTCCTTATGGATGGATAAAAGAAGGGTTTGCAGGACAGAGACAAAACTAGAGTATGGATAACTGAATTTAAATTATATAGACAATTTTTCCCTAGTTTTAGCAATCCAAGATTATTTTTGCAAGCAATCTTGGATTGCTAAAACTATAGGGAAAAGACTTGCGTTTCAACACAGTGGAGTCAAAATTAGTATATAAAAAAAAAAAAATCATCTTGTTCGTGTGTTTCAACACAAGACTAGATAGGGGGCTACGAGGAGGGTTGGAGATCAATTTGGATGAAATGGTGTAGGCTTAGCAAATGACCCAGACAACCCAACACTCGAATGAGCAATGTTGCTAGACTTGTAGTTATCCAAGTGTTCAAAGTCCTTTTTATGTTTGTTGAAGTACTTAAGTGCTACATTTTGTTCAAAAGGTTAGGACTTAGGCACTTACGATTTAGGTAATTTCAACAAAATATGTGAAAATATGAAACAAGATGACTCCACCCGGAAATGAAACATAATTAAAATCCAAAAGCTATTTTGAGATTACAAGAAAAGATATGTTGCACATTGGAACATAAAAAAGAACCATAGGACGCTTACATTTGCATCAAGGACCAGTGGGCCAAAAAGATCGAAGCTAAAACATCTATGATGGTGGACAAACTCAAACTTGATAATCCCTACAAGAAGCTGATTACAGAGTGCAGGCACACCTGCTTGTTATGGTTCAAATTCATAATGGTATACATAACGAGGTGGAGACTCGGAACTGATCTCGCTCCGCGTAGGTGAGGGAATATGAGACCGGCCTTTGTCTACTCGGACTTCTATCTTCTCCTCATCATCATCATCATCATCGAATGAGTGAAAGATCGGGTGCAAGTATGCATCAGCTAAGTAAGCTTTCAGGTTCAAGTTTGGTTCAGAAGCCTTTTCCAGTATGTCCTTTTCCATCGCTTCCTACAGTCAAAACCACGATAAGAGGTTTGAAACCATTTTCTAAAATATGCATAACAAAAAACAAAGACAACATCACAAATGCATGTAAAGGCTCTCTGAGACTTCGTGAAAACAACACATCATAATATCCCAAGAAAAACCATTATCTAAAATCATGACAAAATAAAGAAATAAATAAGATGATGTAAACGATCTTGTTTCTTTTCTTTGCTTGTGGGAGGTGGCACACATTAAAAGACTTCCTATGAAACTTGTATGGGATTCTTGCAGACACATGATTGACATGCTCCATCTTGAGCACAAGCTTCTATGACAAAAATGGTAATGAATGGCATCATACTTTAGTAGTCCATGAACATCTTGGGCTAGAAAGGTGAGAAATCTTTGATTTTATTGAAGTAGGTGTAAAAATATACAAGTCAAACTGAAGTTTAGGCAAGGTCCATAGTTTATCTGAATTATGACATACAAGACAAGCAGGAAGTAACTAGAGAACCACCTTAGGCTGCATCTCGTTCAGGACAACTAATCAGGTTAAATTATCCTAACCTTGACAATTTTAACCCTCTTATTTTTGTTTGATTGCTTATGCAGCAGAGTGCTGAGGACTCAAACTAAAATTTCAACTGTTCACAACAGCAGCCAGATTACTGAAAATAGTGATTTAACTGTTCACAACTGCAGCCAGATTACTGAAAATAGTGATCTAAGTTAAATTAAGATTGTTATAAGAATAGAAAAAAATCTAGATCCTAACTCTCACTCGGCTCTAGTGCTGAAATATCTGAAACTAATATCTGGACCATATCAACAGCTTCTGCTACATAGTGATTGTGTCCCTATGTTCCTCAAATTGGTCCCTAATCCAATATGATAAAACAGTTTTACTAACAGAGATGATAAAGTTCAGTAATTGTCCTTAGGTATAGAATCTTTGGAACCTCTGTTGACTGTTGCATCATATATGTGTCAGAATCAGTTGTCCATTGAACCCTGGATGCCTACATTAGAAATTTGACAAGAAAATAATCAATCACTTATTTAAGCACCGTGGGCTTTTAATCAGATATAGATAATGTTTTAGTATAGATACATTCACTGGTTAGTGATCTATCATATATTGCTTTTATATCATACTTTTCGTTGAATATCTCAAAGCTAGTGTGCAGCAAATGTGGTTACAACAAAAGAGGAATAAAATGTAGAGAAAGAAGAAAGAAAAAGCAGATAAATAATATACAAGATAGGGCCAAAGAGGTGAAGAAAATTTTCTCTCCTCAAAATTGTAGTGTAGATATCTTGTTCAAACAGACACAGATGGTTTGAACTAAAGAGTAATTTGGGCAGGAGAATACCACAGTCTACTAAATAGAGTTCAAAAGTATCAGATTTTGTTTGATATATCATAAGACATCATCTGAAGAAAGCAAATCTATAATATATCATGAAAAATCATCTGAGAAAGCAGATCTATAATAAATTCTTCTCTCCAAAAATATAAAAGAAAGAAATCAAATAGCTATGGTGTATGTTATGTTGGTCATTGTAAAGCACAAGCAAGTAAAACAAAGGCACAATTAGATATTTAACTTACCTCTAAAGGATATTTTCTAAAAGCAGGTTCAAATCGACTCTTGCAGTACTTATGGAACCATATCGTAAGTATAGGTAAAATAATAAGCAAAGGAGTTGAATTAGCTGCTTTCTTTGTGCTAAGCAAACCAAGCAGAAGTAGTTGAGCAATCAACAAGCTTGCGATTATACGTCCATGAACATGTGGCCAAAAGGCACCAGCACTTTCGTACTCTTGATTATAAACATTAACAATCTGAAAGTAGCAATATAAAAAAGAATTTATTATTTGTAAGCATAAAAAATAGCACCATACCAGAGCAAAGAAAGTATACTAACCTGGTGGCGATACACAAGGAAAGCAAAGGCAAAGAATACTAGTATAAAGGGAAGAAGAACCGGTGTCACAACAGCATAAACAAGCCCAAGAAGGAAATATAATTGCAATGATGGGAGGTTCTCCGGAAGATCAATACTCCCAGGGTCCATAGCCTTTTCTCGATCCCTCTCAGTTTTCACTATAAACATGTTTTTAAGATGATAAATAACAAGTGGCTTAAGTCGAAGAATCTCACTTGCAATGCCAGCCCAACCATCAACCATTATGTAGGTCATAAAGAATGTAGCTTTCATTGGTATTGATACTCCAATGGTTATTGGAATCCTATAGGCATAAAAAATGTAAGTTTGTTGACATAAACGATTTTTATGAATGGCTTAAATAGAAAGGTAAGTGCACAAGATTTTATGAGCTGGAGATGAGAAAAGATTTTAGGTAACATTCTCACCTTTTAGTTTCATAAAGAAATCAAGTTGGCCAATTGTCATCTTCTTCAATTTCAATATACAAAAAGTATGATAAACTTCGTATTTATTTCATCTATACCAAGGATTGATGTACCATGCTGACCAGTGGTATTGGTCCATGGGCGGACTGGTACATACCGGTCGGTACTAGTATATAAATGTGTATCATTTTTCATAAAAATGCTAAAAAGTGACCAAAAATTCACAAGAAATCTTCTTAAAGTTTTTTTATTGTATTTAGTTAATAATAGAGTGTCTATGAGACATAAATAATGCATAAGACTGTGATTAACCCTACGTACCTCGATCTAAACCTAAATGTAAGACACTATACCTAATTAGAACTAACACAAGAGAATGACCTTAATCTATGTAGAATATGCATTAATATGCCTCTAATTATATAAAATGATAAATAAAACATAGAATGAAGCAAGGTGCCTTCAAATTGGAGAGAAATTTCACTAGATCCCGAGTTCCAATCCATCTTTTATCCAAATCAATAACTTGATTACCACTAATTGCTGATTAGGAACTTTAATTAAGTGAGAGTGTGAGAAAGAGTGAGAATGAGTGAGTGAAAGAAGGGGAAAGGAGGGAATTTAAAACCCAAAAGAGGTCCCTTGGTCAATTTGACTGTTGGGGTCAGACTTGACCTGACTTGGGTCTGTATCGACTGGTACGACCCATATTGATCAATATTGCATGAGTTTGAACTGTATCGGCCAATAGATCATCCATACCAGTTGATACCTGACCCTTTTTCTGCTTATGTTTTGGGCTGCTCCATGCAACAATCTACTGGACAACCAATACATACCGCCTGTTTTGTATCATTTTGAGCGGCACATCAAACATTGATCTATACCACAAAAGACATATAAAAAAAAAAGTATAGGAAAAGAAGGATACATTGATTTTGTTAGTTGTGAATGTTAGGAAGAAGGGCCAAAAGCCTTTCTCCTCATCCCAATCCTTTGCTTCTTCTCCTCTTTTTTAGTCTGCCACGATGAGTTCAGGACCATTGGTTGAACCACAGTTCATGGAATCATCAAATTTTGATATGATGTATATTCTAGACTATGAAATTTTTATTACATATTTCACTTTCAAATTTAAGCACACAAGCATAAGTAGTTGTAAAATGATAAAAAGGATATGTAGAAGTAAGTAAAAGTTAGGTTCAGTAGGTCAATGTATGTAATGCTATTGTGGATGCATGTAATGTTATATTACTTATCTTATTATTGTCTTGAACTTGGTCGACTTTTGAATCGACTCAATCCAGATGACTTCCGAGTTAAGTCATGATTTTAGGTTTTCAAATATTGGACTTTGGCATACAACTGAGCTACCTCAAAATTTGCTAAATAATTCTTAAGATTGAGGTTGTAGATAATATATATACCAATAACCATTAGAGATTTTTTACATAGAGATCCATTTGTATCAATTCAAGAATGATGCAATGGCTGTCAAGACTATTATGATGCTGTGTGAACAGTCTATGTGTGAACAAATTCATTCGGAACATGAAACTCCAACCATTAAAATGCCTTGTTTAGTAACCTTAACATCTATGAAAGGAAATGTGCAAATGTACTACCATATCAAAGTTGCATTGTAATTGAGAACTTATTTTATTTATTAAATTAGGCAATTATCAATATATAGCGTGTCAATTTTGTTATGCATGAGATTATCGGCATGTCTAAAGAGTACTTTGGTGGCTTATACTCAACATATATATTGCATTGTTCAAAGCATGAACTAATTTTCATATGAGAAAAATCTTGGTGTTAGTTGCCCTTACACAAATTTAGCTAAATGAAAGTGAAAGTCTAGTTAAAAAACAATAGGAGCTACTTAATATAGGTCGCTGATGAGAGAGAACAAAACCAAAAAATATCTACATGCCAGTGGTTTGGAGTATCACTACTTCGCCATATATCATTTATTGATAGTATGACATGATGATTAACATCTTTTCCAGATTTAAACTTGATAATTTTAAATAAACATAGAGATAACAGCATAAGTATTGAGGTACTAAAGAGAATTACTGGGTAGGGGGCTGATGAATGAATGAATAAAGTTGCTCAAAGGCTGTTCCAGTTATGATGCTTCCCAAAAAAACATTCACCAACATAAAATAATAATATTTAGCTGCTGCCTTCCTTTCAAGTGATGACAATGACAAGTAGCCTTCCACTTTTGACATAATCATCAGAACTGTTGGAAGAATGTATAGAAAAACTTTTAAAGCCAGACCAGGAAGAAAACCTTGCAAGAAGGACTTGATCACCTTTCTGCAGATGTTACAATCTGATAATTAGTTAATGCATAAAAAAGGCAGGTGAAGCACAAGTCCCTTGCAGTCTGGGAAGGAATGCATTATGTACCATATTTTAAGCTAATGATACAAGAATCAGGATATGCATTCAACAAGTGAACATTATTAACAAGAAGATTGTTTTCATAAGAATTTAACTTTGAACAAAATTAGAACACAAATGCTTCTAAGCACAGCATTAATTTTAACAGTTCAGATAATTTCATGTAAGAATGTTGAATTTATATATTTAAGACACAAAAGAAGTGCATGTTAGGGAAATTTATGCTCTTGACAGAGAGAAAAATAAAAAAGGACCAGTCTGCTTGCTGTAAATAGGTGTATTATAGTCATTCCTCAAATAAATAAGAGATGCCGATACAATAAATAAAAAGCAACCAGTAATGTCAATAGAAAGATATGACTAAATTTCAACATTTTAAATTCTATATAAGATAGCATGTATTTGCAAGCTCATAGTGGATCTGAAAGCAATATTAAGGTAACAAGTACATGGAGAACTTCTGCATCTGGAGATCTGCGATATTTCAACACTCTAAATTTGTTGAGATGCTGACAATGAAAACAAAAGCAACCAACAACACGAAAAAAGAGATTACTGCCTTTCAACTCATTGAACTCATGTAAGAATAAATGTGTTAACTTTTAACCAATATTAGAGTAATGAACATGCGGAGAACATCAGTGTTTTGAAATATGTGGAGTTTTATGTAACGACAGCAAAAGATCCATATAGCCAACCCCAAATAGTTGGGACTTACGGTTTTATTGTTGTTGTTGTTGTTATTGTTGAAGTTTTATGTGATGCCATGGAGGTCAAACAATGCCGAAGGATTCAGAGCAGTCTAAGTCCAAGTCAGCAATGCTATGGCTGATCAATTTAGTAAGCAGGTTTCATGGGCTTCAATCAAACAATGACCCATAGAGAATGGCTATTCAAATTACATATATGTATAATGTTGTAAGATATAGAAAACTCTTGCAATATGCTTTTTTTATTCAAAAGGAAGCTACTAGACTTTATAGTACACATTTTTCCTGAGCACCAGTTCACAATCAGAATGATAAATACCAGTGGTGTGGACCAGTCCAACCAGTCTTGTAAACCTTATTCAAAATCTTTGAAAGCCCTACTTGATAGATCTTGAGTAAAATAGATGCATCTACACAAATTGATGTACATACGTATAGAATAAAGCAAGTTGAGTAAGAACTAAGAACAATGCAGAAGTATCTACCAATGAATACTTCCATGAAATACAATGAATATTCACTTAGTTAACATATCAAAACGTGGGTTGGAACAAAGTTAATGCACCTTACATGAAGATGGCTGGCTAATTTATATAAGCTTCAGAGACCTGGCTGTGAAAGGAAAAGATTCTCAGAGTGCAAGTCTTAGTGTGGTTGAACCTTCCTATTGGACATGGGATAACATATGACAAGATGTGATCAGACTTCACCAAGAGAAAAATCCAGTTTGAAGTACCCAAGATCTTTGAAACTTAGCTTGTGCTTATTAGGGAACTCAAGCCCTACTAGTTAGAAATATGGATAAGCCAAACCATCTAGAGGTCAGTCTGAGCTTATCTGCATCCAACAAAAACATTCTCCATGGCGAGAATGTTAACATGTAATCTGAAAGGATTAGGGCCACATAGCAGCCTATGGTAGGCCAATAATTTCAACCAAATCACCTACACTGGTATGTGGTAAGGGCTGTAATACCTAGGCATGGGAGGTCATAAAATGAAAAATGATTCTTCAGTGGCATGACCACTAGTGGCAATCCAGGGTAAGAAACATCCAATATTTACTGTACAAAATGCAAAAGCATTCAGAAAAGGGCCACACCTACAATGGTTATTTAGTTGGAAAAAGCATATGCTGGATACCTGGGACATGATATGAGTAAAATTGAGAACAAGAGCAATCACTAATATGCCAATACAGTCAACTAATTAGTGTGAGATGTAAGCAGGAGACAAAGGAGTAAATAAGAATAAAAAAGTTTCCATTTGACCGAATTCAATTGCTTTTCTACTTGCATAAGCCATGAACACACTATTAGGCATACATTAGAAGCTACAGAGAGAGAGCTTATATGGATGCATAATAAGAAAACTTACTTAGTTGCATTAAATGTAATGATGATAGCATAAACTAATAAATGAAGATGTTAAGTCAGAACAATTATAAAAAAAGCAAGCTTAGCACATTGATCATCTGAAGCATACAAATCAAGATTGCAAATAACTTTTAAGAATGTTAATTGACATGGGCTTTAACCATGGGCTTGAATGAATAATCCAAATACTGCAGTTTTAACCATGGGCTTGAATAATTCATGAAAGGCACAAATTTGAACTCTTCCTATCGAATTGGTCCATTTAGCATCACAAGATAGTAACAAGCAACGAAACAAAAAGCATCACAGATCTAACAACTTATTTTTCTTATCCATTGTAATTTAAAAAGAAACTTTGTATCCTTACAAGTTGTCAAGATACTTACATTTCAATAACTGGCCTGAGAAAAGGAGCAACTTTTTCAAGACCCTCCAGATTTGCAAGTGATTGCACAAAAGCAATGGGTATCATATAAAAGAAAACCAGTGCAAAAACTGCTATTGATATTATGAGCCTCCGAATGCTGAGAGAAACAAATGGTATAGGCAGATTTTCCCAGTATACATCACGTGGTTCAGGTGCCCATTCTGTTAACCATTTAGTTGGGTTCTTACTTTGTTGTGTTTGTGCACATACTGCAGCCCCCCATCTTGAATCAAACGTAACAAATGCTACTTGCATGATAGCCTTCGGGTCTTTAAGAATTCGTTGGCGTTCATATGCTATCTGAAGAACATAACAGATTATGCATTTCATCTTAGAAGAAACTAAGCAAACATAATGTGTAAAGTTCTATTATATATCTTAAACTAGAGACAAAGGGACAGTAAAAGAATAACAATTATCAATTGTTTTCCATACAGAATAACAAGATGTAACCAAACTCCAGATGGAAAATAATAATGCAGCAAAATTAGCAAGAAGTCCAAAGAAAGGACTACCTTTTCATCAAGTTCGCTGATCCTTTCTCTATAATAGTTGATTGCATCCACTCTTTCACCACAAAGGCCAAGAAATCCTCTCTGGAGTACTAGATAAAATGGAAGTGTTATGTATATAGGTAAAATGGAAAAATTAATAAAATCTAATTATTACTTGGCATGATATGTGACTGTATCAGCATGATCCATGCCTGGTTGCTGGTGGCACATAGATTATCTATTTGTGTTTGTTATCACTGAATACCTAGTCAATTGAACTGACCTTAGTAGTTGGCCTTTTCTCAGGATGTCTTTCAAATTTCAGCTGGTTATAGTCTAACCAATTTTGGAGCCTCTCCTTCTGTCTGACAAGCTTAGCAAATTTATTTGCATTGTAGACAGCCT
The DNA here is from genome assembly GCF_036884655.1 of Musa acuminata AAA Group. Lineage (NCBI taxonomy): Eukaryota > Viridiplantae > Streptophyta > Magnoliopsida > Zingiberales > Musaceae > Musa > Musa acuminata. Next base: position 14,766,442 of record NC_088355.1, on the reverse strand, counting down.
GAAAAATAAAAGATTAATAAATTTTAATTCAATAAACTGAATATTTACTAGAACCAATATTTTTTAAGGAAAATGAGCAAACAAATGGAGGATGAGTACTACGTAGATTAATTGAGTAATCAAATTAAAGCAAATTAAATATTTTAATGAGAAAACATTGCCATGCAACTAATCACAAAATACTACCTGGTGACCTAGATAGTGGTCGGGGTGGTTCCTATGAAAGAACTGTTCAACACTTTCTGATATGGAATGTCCGGAAACATGTGGCACATTTCTGACTACTACCTGGAAGAAAAAGTTTGGACTGAATTAAGAATCAAGGTTTTGAGAGCAAATTGCAAACATCAAATTAGAGGCAAAAAAAGAAAAAAAAACTATGCTCCAATAAAGATCACAACTATAGTCAACTAAAAACATGAAGTAACATAACATCGTATGCTACATTTATGGTGCTCTATTACCATCTTGTCATATATCAGTCAGCAGATCACAATAGACGATGCTGACACTTGTAATAACCTATCTGTCTGCATGAATTATAAATAAACTCAACGAAAAGGGAGCATGTACCTTTTGATTTCAAATGAAAGTCAACATTAGTATACTAGACTTTTTTTATGTCTGAAAACTCAGTACTATCTCAGCATCATTCCTAATTATAGTTCTTTCTGATCCAGTATAAATCAGAAATTAATCCAAAAAATTGAGATGAAAAGGCTGAGTCCTAATTCTATTCCTTTCTTATTTAGACTCCTCGAAGCCAAAACCCATCTCCAAAGCCTTCTAAAGTGAAAGGCTGCTATATCAGAAAGGATTCGAAACACACATCCCAAGGTTTTAGTAATCCTTCCTGGATCCCAGCTAATGAAGCTGAATGGATCTTGGCTTGATTGACTCAGGCCTCTGTTCAGTTGAGTCCTATATGTTCATCATCATATAATGATACAACTGGCAAATATTACAAGAATCTAAAATTGTACCTGTGCCAAGACAATCTTGCTTGATATAATCTGATCATGGTCAGGTTGCAACTTGGGTGGACCAACCCAAGTTCAATCTATGCCTGACTAGACTGAAAACACCAGGACTGTTTTACTCAAACCTTGGCTCAAAAACCAAGACCCCAATCAAAGTTGTTATAGGCACTGGATGAGGTGTCAGGTGACCTGACTTGGTTCCAATTAGAACTCTTGTTTGTTTGCTCATTGTTATTTAACCCAGCTATCATGAATAAGGAGTTAATTTCATGATTATAACTAAAACTATTTCCTAGTTAAAAAATCTTAGCCCTTCACTACATTTTACATTTCTCCACATCCATTGCATGTGAACTATTAAACACTCTAGTCAGGATTAAAATCATCAAGTTTCATCAGTCAATAAATTAGTATTAAATTAGCAATAGAACCAAATTGCTAATCCTATAGAGTATATAGACCAAGGTATACAGTTATACAGTTTCGAATGATAACATCCGGTACGGGCGGTATGTACCGGTCCGACAGGAAATCGGTACGCGGACCGCTCGTTACTGGGCGGTATTTTTTTTATTTTATATATATATATATATATATATATATATATATATATATATATATATATATATATATATATACCAAATAGTATACCGCTCGGTATACAGTATCGTACCATACCAAGAGAAGGTCGAACTCCGGTACGGTATGATATTTCAATCCTTGATATAGACAATAAAAGAACTTGGTGAATATTTTTTTTCTGATTCTCATCCTCTTGAGATTGTCAGATTATTTATTTTTCTGCATGTACCAGTATGTATGTGTCCCTGTGCCTTGTTGTCCTGTGTCTTGTTGTTGACCATGCAATAGTCAGATGGGATTTGGAGACAGGTTAGGAAGGCTGCACCTGCGATAACTCTTGTTCTCAGCAATACAGTGAGAACTTTCTGCAAGAGTTAGATGATTCAATCCTTGTTCCATTGTCTACTACAGGGCTTCTTAAATATCAGTGGCACTAAATTCTGTTATTTCTCCACAGTGATATATCTTTAAAGAGGAAAACAAAGCAGGTAGAGAACTTCATAATTACAAAAGCATCAATATTTGCAGCTGGCACTTACGGTGAACTGATCAACACGACGATTTTGTGATGCCAGAAAATGTAATCTCATAAATGCCACATTGTCATATTCCTTGTAGAGAATGTAACATGTCCATAGTGTGAACAAATACGCCATCAACAGGTGAATAAAGAACCTAAATTAGAGATAAATAATCATATAAATATGAAATAAAATGATACAATGAATAAAGCATAAATCAGGCAAGAAAAGAACAAGGCTAGTATTTTATTTAGAATGACTCAGTATGGATTTTATTTCCAGTGGAATGAATGCTACTAATCTAGAAACCTTAATTGTTCACAATCGATTTTCTCAATCATTCAAACTTTCTAAAACATCTATCAAATTTCAGAGCAAAGTAAAAATATTAACATTATATAATGAGTGCTTGGACAAGAAAAGCTTTCTACAATATCTGAAAATTAAACCAAACAATTTTTTTGACTTTTAAAAACATGATAATCTTGGCCAGCAACTAGCACACATTACCCCAGTAAGTACCAGCAGACCACAAGAAGAGTCAACACATAAAGGGTCTTATTTAAGCTTCTAACTCAAGAGTCAAGACAACTAAGAATCTCTAAAATGACAACCACAATATATAAATAAATGGAATAAGTTAAAAAACTGAAAATACAACTAAAATTTTCTGACATAACCAAACAGCCTTACATGCTTGCCTTTAACAGTTAGGATCAAGGACTTTCATCTTGTACTAACCACCCATGTTGACCGCTGACCTAATTGATATGTATAGGGTGTTGGTATACTAGTATGTACTAGAGATTTGAAGAGGAAGAAGAAGGAGAAGAGGAAGGAACAGATGATGTTGGAGGAAGGATGAGGAGGAGGAAGGAAGAAGAGAAGGCACCAGAGGAAGAAGACGAAGATGAAGGAAGAAGAGGAAACAATAGAGGAAGAGAAAGGAAGAAGAGGGTTTGGTGGAGCAGAGGAGGAAGAGGAAGCCATGGAGGTAGAGGAGTAAGCGTATACGGAATCAACAATGCATAGCGGGCGGTGGGCCGCTCCATGCAAAGAGGGCTAGTGAATGTGAGTTCTAAATCAGTGTTAAATAGTTTTTTAATAAATCAGATCGAACTGCCCAAAACAAGGGTGATCAGCATACTGGTTCACACAAACCGTTACATACTACCCATTTTGTACAGGTCCAGGCGAAACAACATTCTAGGGCCAGGACCAGGTAATTGGAAACATACTGTATCATTGTTTTTGCTCCAGGCTTAAGTCAGATTACTCTTCCATATATCCATCCTGGATTTCATATTGTGTAAAACATCTTCTCTTCTTAAACATTTTAAATACTTGAGATTATTTCCTTATTTTCAGCATACAGCATTTATTTTCTAACTATCTCAAACAACATCATGTTCATCTACTCTGTACATTGCAATTATAAGCTTCACCTGGGCTCATTTCTACATATTCCAACTTATTTTACCAAAATCATCACCAGCATAGTGTTAGGATTTGTGAACACTAAACACCAAAATCTTCAGCACTAAACATGCAAGCTGAAATAATTCAGGAGTAAACTGTTAGCTTCACTTTAATCCCACCACAATGCAGCAACTAAAAGAATTCAAATAAAAACATCTCAATACAACACTTGAATTTGCACTAATTCATATAAGAAAGAATATTTTCAGAAAATATTTTGCTCATGTATATTACATCTATACCTCCAAAAACAGAGACACAAGCATAGAGAGATGGCATATTCAAGCACAATACTGAAGACATGAAAACCAATCTTCTCAGATTGGTTCACAAATAATTATCATGAAATTTTTTTCTAACAATTAAATAATAAATAAATAAATGTACACAACCATCGAAACTCTAGCACATTCTAGAAATTTGTCTCGATGGGTACATTGTTCATCAAAGATAAATTAATTTACCTTTGAGATCCGGCATTAACATTTGAAATTGAAAGTTTATCAATGTCACTGTACATAATCTTTTTGTTGAGATTTAATAATGTCCCACCAGATACATTAACTGGAATGAGAATCAACAGGGCGAGCACTGTTATCGGCACAAAAATCTTTAACCTGTGAAAAAAGAGGGAGTACAATTTTCATTAAAATCCAGCACTCCAAACAAGCATACAGCAGAAAATATATCTTATATGGGCAATATAAAGCAATAAATCGAATAATGAACTAATGAGAAAAAAGCAAGATGAAATCTAGAACTTCTATGGCTATTATATCTAAATTTACCAGAAAGTTTAATTTCCTTCATGGTGTTCCAACAAGTATCATTAGTAGAAGTTTCTAGCATCTCATCCGACAGAATATTTCATAATGTTTATAGTAATATTATTCGTCACATGGTAGTGAGACGTCTATGTTTAATCACACCCTTGTACTTGGGCATACACTAATTTTACAAAGCTTTGTAATATGACATCCTGAAAAGTCGATGAGTGGATAAAGAATATACGTATAATCATCTTCATGACCAATGAACCACGAACCTCAATTGGCTGACATAACAAAACCTGAACTCTATACTTCAACCAATTGGCCAACACAATTCCTTTTGGTAGTCAGGTTCTCTCTATCGTGGTAATCCTTGAAGAAGCGAAGCAAAAGTGGAAGTAAAAAAATATCAACATACCACCACTAATATTGAGTTAATCGGTCACTTGTAGTATACATGATGTAGAAAGACCACAGAGGCCCATTTGCTCATTGACTGAACAAGAAATTTGTAGTATACTGAATACTTATTTTTTGGTGCTAATTGCAAAAGAGGGAAAAAAAAAAAGGCTCTAATGGAACCCTCGTGAAGAAACAACACATGTACTGCATGAAAATTAAGTATTCAAATTTACCTAAAAGCTACATCGTTTCTGCGCAGCTTAGGAACGTAGGCACAAGACTTAATAAATAAAGAGGGGTTGCTGTTTGACCAACAAAAAACAACGCGAATTGGCATTTCATTGAAAACGAATGAAGGTGTGGAAGACACCGAATGTTGATAAGGAAAATTTTCAACAATTACATGAACCAAGAAAAGACGACGTCCATCAGTGCAGAAAACATTTCCTCGAAAGATATTGCATATACAAAGCGATAATAATTGTTCTGCAGTGACCCAATGAAACTTTTGTCAAACCAATGAAAATATAGGGAACGGAAAAGTTTATGACACTAAATAATCATAATACCCAGAGCAGTAAAGCTCCGAGAGAGTAAAATCCCGGAGAATTATCAACAGAAAGATAAAACGGTAGAAGAAATGTAGCAAAATTCTTGAGCGCTTAAGAGAAATGTAAGAAAATTACAAAGTCACATAAATTTTCTTCTACGATCCATCGAAAATTTCGTCCAACCACGCAAGTCCAACTGAATTCCGAAAAGGAGAGGTTCATGAGAACACAAAGGAAGCAAAGCTCTGTAGATAAGCTCACCCGAGAATGTAGATCCGAAGATAGACGGCGGAATCCAGGCCGGCGTGCTGGATAATCTCCGACTCGCTCATCCTGAGCGCCCCGGGCATCCAGTTGAGGAACGTGAAGTAAGTGCGCAGGTTGAGATTGACGAACTTGCCGACCCCACGGCCGCGCACCCGGGGGCTGTTGCGGCCGCCGGTGATGTACCATTTGGGGAAATAGACACGGTCATTGATGGGCTGAATCCGCAGGACGGCAAACAGGATGAGGAAGGCGAAGGCGCCAACGATGTTGATGAAGGCCGAGACGCCCAGATCCTCTAGAGTCGCCATAAAACCTCCAGAAACCTACCAACAGGTCATGAAAAGTGGGGGAAAGCAGGGGCTTTGGAGGGAGAAGAAAGAGTGCAGGAGGAGGAAACAGGAACAGGGAGGACAGGAATCGAACACCACCGGGCAGAAGGGAAATGCGATAATGTAAAGTGCGTCCTGTAGGCCGCGAGAAAAAGGAAATCTTTCCATAGAATATATAAAGGCGTCGCCTTTGCAAGCGGAAGAGGGGGGTTTGGGCTTTAAAAAGTTTACCGCTGCTTGACACTCGACTGTAGACACGACTCGTGTCCAGGGTGATAGGAGTGCGATCTTGATGTGCGCTAACACCCTCTGTCGTACGTTAAGTAGCGTCCCAAGTCAGGATCGACTTTTTTCTTCCCGGCGGAGCAGCGCGGTAAGAAAGCGAGGGCGGTGTGCGCACCGCGGAGAGAGAGGTGAGCCAGGGCTGTAGTAGTGGAGAGCCACTCGAGAACAGGCTGGACCCCCGTGGGGCCCGCGGTTCTACTGCTCCGCGGCGGCGGCGTCGATATGTCGCACGGCGATACGTTTCCCTATTCCGTGCGCGTTTCCAGATCGTCCTGT